>NC_041059.1:35165258-35465258 GCF_900634775.1 Gouania willdenowi
TGTTTTGCGTTAAATTATAATTTTCATTTTTTATATAATTTGCATTTTTTATATAATTTGCATGGAAATTACAATTACAATTTAAATTACAATCATAATTACATCCTAATTGTAATTAATTATCAATTACATTATTACAGTTATTATTGACCCCAATCCTGGCCTTTGATTACACAAAGTAATGGAACCATTGACTGGGATCCATTCAAATAAATAAATAAATAGTACAATCACTGTAATATTTATTTGAATACAACTGGAAATTATGGTTAAATACAGATATTCATGTAAAACACATTTTAGATCAAACTTTGAAGATTAAAGGTGGAAAAATGTGTTCAAATGTCAAAGTTTCTTTGAAATAACTCAAAAGATTGTGATTGAGTTAAAATAAAAACACTTGTATATACGGTACTTAAGTCCTATCAGGGGAAAGTTTATGACTATCATTGACATTTAAAGCATTAAAATAATTACAATTGTAATTCAATATATAGGTAATGTTGATCTTGGTGACAGGAAAAGATCCCAAACCTTTATTTTAAAAAAAGAAGGTTACGTTTCTTTCATTTATCAAAATAATGTAATGATAAATGATAAAACTTTTTTTTTTAACTACATTTCAGGTCAGAGGTCAGAGGTTAGGTTTATGAATGTAGCTTCAAATAAATAGGAGGCGAAAAGGAAAACAAGGGTTTTGTCACGTTTTCTTCATTTAAAGTAAAGACTTTGACTTATTGTTAAAATAACTATAATTTATTAAATATGGCAACAAAAGGTTTTTATTTGAGTAAAATGCTTAGACACAAATGTTGTTATGACTCAAATAATGATATTGTGTTAGCTGTCACCAAACCTTTGGAATTTTGATGAAAAGTGTAGTCAGAGGAAACAAAAAACTAAACTAATTCAAATATGAATAAAAATGTAAACATTGAGATGAGAAAAACAGTTTTAAAGAATTAAGTTTCTCAGCATAAAGACTTGAAATGAAAGTGGAAATGTTGAAAATACGATGAGTTAAAGTAAAGACTGAAGTATAAATGTTTAGCGCTGAGGTCAGAAAATAGTGAAGAAGTGTCTGTGTGTATTAGATGATTCACGTTTTGCATGTTAAGATACGATACATCGCGCTACTAAACAATACGATATACATCGCAATATATCGCAATATCAATAATTACAAAATTCACCTTTTCAAGTAAAAAATGGTATGAAATACAATTTATTTTATTCTTTTTAAGCTTACAAGAACAAGTACATGGTAACTAACTGTAATTTATACCAATATAAAAAACAAGTGTTATGTTTATCAAACTGTCAAATTACATTTTTAAAAAACTTTTGCTTCTACAACAGATTATGATCCTGATCCTATTTTTTTTTTTTTTTTTTTTTAATTAACCACATACATCTATAAAAGTGCCCAGTATGTTTTATGAAAATAAATTCAACTTCCGAGATAAAATGCATTGAGCAGTGATGTAGTTTAACGAGGTCTGATGTGGTTCACTAACAACTAGTGATCGGGCGTTTACATGCTATGCATATTTTAGCGTAATTAATTGGGTTTTTGTTAAAAAAAACATGATTAAAAAAATCTATATGGACATTAATTTGGATTGATACGATAATCGCATGGTGAGGTTTGTTGCTGGTACACACACACACACACACACACACACACACACACACACACACACACACTCTTTGGCGGGTGAATCCATTCTAAATTCACGTGCACCAGTCCAGCGAACACGTAAACGAACGTGTACCCTGCGCATGCACGTCTGCATCTCTGATCTACATTTAGGGCTCAAGGAAAGGGGGTGCTCGGTCGATGCGCCTGGGGGCCGGCGGGGCGACTTGCAGCGTCCCCTTGGTGCCCTAGGTGGCTATGGGCGTGACTCGTCATCCCTGGGGGGGCTGCTCTCGGTGCTGCTTTCGTTCTGGGTCCTTCTGGCCTGGGGTCTGGTCCCTGCTGGCTCCGGGTGCCTGCCGGCTGGCACCCACAGGCTGCCCGTTCGGCGTGGCTCTGGCCGTCTGCTGGGCGTGGGCCTTGGCTCCTCTGCTGGGGTCTCGGGCGGGGGGGCTCTCTGGGCCCTTCCCTCAGGGGGTTGGGTGCTTGGGTGTGGGTGGATGGGGGGGCGGGATGCTGGCGGGGGGCCTTGAGGTTGGGGGTTGGGGTCGGTGGGCGCTCGGATGCTTGGGGCTTCGTCGGATGTGTGTGTGGGGGGCGGTGGCTGCTTCTCGGCCTGAGATCTCGGGGGCTTCTGGGGGGCTGCTCGGCTGTTGGGGGTGGCCTGGGGCTCCTTGGCCCCCACTCTTTCTGCTGGCCTGTCTTTCATCTGCGGACCTGGGGCAGTTCCTGGGTTTGCAGTGGCGGTTTTTGCAAACCCCCAAAATACCCCCAGCCTGTGAGCCAGATAGCAAAATAATAGGTGACATGTAGGAGGTAGCAGCGCACCTTTGGATGAGAGATCATCCATGCTCAGCAGAGCTCAAAGTTTACGAGACAGAAAATGGCACGTTCGAGGGTTGACGTTCCCAGCAGCGCACACTCGACCAGAGCATGTGTGGAACTCATGGATAGTGTGGCGATGGTGAGATGAAACAATAAAAATAGGGGAATGCAGTGACACTGCATGTTCGGGAGGAAGAGGAAGTTGCGTGTGTACAGACTGATGGGAGAGATACTTGGAGGAACGCCAAAATACAGTAAGAAATACATTCAACTCTGACATAGATAGCAAAATAATAATAGTTTTGCCATCCATAGCCCGGTCTCAATGTTGTTTTTTTAGTTTTATATAAGGAAACAATGTTCAGATGTTAGTTGTCACTAAAGCAAAAAAAAAAAAATAGCTTAAAAGCCACTGACAGGGTTTTTTTTTACAAAAAGGCTGTTTTTTCAGCTTTTTGCTCTGAAACTGAAGATTTGTGTTCTATTCTATTCAACGGCTGATTACAAAAGGACGAAACGATCCAGAAACAAATTCTTTTTTTGATGAAAGTAGAGGCTTCAATCTTTCAGAATCCGGTGTCAGATTTCTTTAAAATGAGTCAAAATGCTGAAAAACGGCTGGCACTGAGGGAGGTAGAAAATCTGAAAATGGCTGGTACTGAATGAGTTAAGCAATAAAATAAACTAATTTATTTCATTGCAATAACAAAACATGCATCGCTGTCTCATCATGTTTGCACTTCTTGTAGTGTTGACCTTTGACAGCATGTGCAGACAAGTGAAAAACAAAAAAGAAAGTGTTTTTTTGTACGGTTGCCGTACGAGCAACCCTCACTGCTATTGGTATGGTTACCGAAGTACACATAGTGTATTAGGGTTAGGGTTAGGGTTAGGTTATGACCCAATATTACAACAATTTTTAGGGTTAAGGTTAGGTTTAGGTTTACAGTAAGGTATAGGGTTAGGGTTAGGGTCTTAGTCATGTGACCGAAAGCGGCCAAATAGGAGTGCTGCGTACGGTTAGAATGTGGGATATTGATACGGCAACTGTACGGATGGCCACTGCCAAATTTAAAAACTAACCGTCTTGGACTACTTCTTCTTCTTCTACATAAACTCTTAGCGTTATTAGCCTCATGCTCCATGACTTATGAACCCTTCAGTTGAGGCAGAGGTACTGGCTGCCTCACCTTCTGCTTTTTCAGTGCGGTTTTATGTCAAATCAACAAAAGCAAATATGTAATAAACGCACGTGAAATACATGACCTATTCTATGGAAAGTGAGGTCTTATAATAAAAGTGTCTACAAACATTACATTGGTGACAAACAGTTAGAAAGCAAAAGGCATACGCTCAACCCAGTTTGTGAGGGATTGCACAATCTGAGATGAGGCTCAGCTCGTTGCTGCCTCACCTCACCTAACGCAGAGAAAATATTGCAAATTCAGCAATTGTGATCATAAAAATGATTGAAATGTTTTGGAATCAAACAGAAATGACATTTATTGCACAGATCAGTGGATCTCTGCCTCACCTGACCGCTCGTCACGGGTTGGCCGTGAGCTAGGCAGCACACAGCAGACCCATCATGTTAAAACATCAACATCCTGTTGTTAATGGTTGCATTAGCTGCCATTAATAATGCAGCCATGTAGCCATATCGCCCCTGATGACTAATAGAAGTGACACACACACACACACACACACACACTGCATCAGTGTAGTGCAGCAACAGGAAGAAGGAGGCTACACAAAGAAGGAAAGAAGCAGCAGACACACCACATGCTCTCACATGCATGCTCGCACCACATGCATCACATGATAGCATGGACTGTGAGTGGGAGCCTTTGTGTGTGTGCGTGTGTGTGTGTGTGTGTGTGTGTGTGTGTGTGTGTGTGTGTGTGTGTGTGTGTGTGTGTGTGTGTGTGTGTGTTGGAATCTCAGTGTAAAGCAAAGCTGCTTCACAGTGCAATCATGTTGTTGGATGCTTTAATTGATGCTTCTAGTGAGTGAGTGTGTGTGTGTGTGTGTGTGTGTGTGTGTGTGTGTGTGTGTGTGTGTGTGTGTGTGTGTGTGTGTGTGTGTGTGTGTGTGTGTGTGTGTGTGTGTGTGTGTGTGTGTGTGTGTGTGTGTGTGTGTGTGTGTGTGTGTGCTTCCATCCAGACAGCGCTTTGCATCAGCGTGGGAGGGGTTATGAGAACAATGATGGGCTCTGGTCTCTCTCCTGCTCTCACACACAGTATGTGCGAGCGTGTGAGAGGAGCATACATGTGCTGAGTGTGTGTGTGTGTGTGTGTGTGTGTGCGTGTGTGTGTGTGAGCAGTAGACTCAGAGGTGGCCGTGGAGCTCAAAGGTAAGCCCTCCTTTGTCTGGTTGGATTCCTTCAGTCGTTGATCATATTCACTTTATTCTCATATTTTCACTCCTATTGGTTTTTCACCTTTGAATGTATGAAATGATCTTTTTGCGTTCAAGTGTAACCGTAAAGCTGTACACTCATTTTTCTTTGTTCGCCCTGCTGGAGTGTGATCACCCTCAACCCTTCTTTACTTTGGGACTGACTACATTAAACATCATCATAACTCCATCGTCCACATGTGTCACTTTGATTAATGAGAAGATTACAACAAAACCCTACGTCATCATCACATTTACAGCAGTGCGACAACAGAAATGTAAAACATTCACGGTCACCTGTCGTAGTAAATGTTTTGTAATCTGTCATTTGATTTTTTGTGTGTATAAAAGATAATAATAATGAAAAATACAATAATGAGGACTTTGGAAAATTCCTATAGTAATGTAACTACAGTTTACACCCAAAACATTTTGTTCTTTATTTATTGAAATGTGTTACATGAACACGGACATTTAGTGCACGAGTTACAACAAAGAATGACAGCAATGCCTTTTTAACATACAGGGATTAGGATGCACAACGTTACTCTAGAATACAACATATCTAATTTTTTTGTTGAAGATTAAATCACTTTTCTAATATCTTACATCTTTAGTTAATAGTTAATTTACTTATTTTTCAATCTTTTGTTGGTTCCATTCTTTAACTCATTGAATATAATGTACAATCTGAAATTTTTCATCAATTTCATGTTGTTATGACAACAACAAAAAAAAAAAAAAAAAACATTTGTTAGAGAACATGTTTTGTGTATTGTTTACGGTTTGAAATAAAGCTGCACATTGCATGTTTTTATGTTCTACATACATGTTGGATGGAGAAACATATTTGTATTTGAATTATTTCTCTTTGATTTCTGCGATCCTTATTAGCCATGAAGAAGTCAAAAGGTTCCCTGAGGATAAACCTATTTGTCATTGTTCTTTTTCTCTAATATGAACCTATGTTATACTATTTCCATATCAAACACACTCTCCCCCACCAAAGGAGCCGTAATGGGTGCTAAACTTTCCAGTGTAATTTGTAGCAGGCTTCTATTTGCCGTGGGCGACCTTACGGATCCTTACGAACATCTGAGGGACAGAGGAAAGAGAAAGGAAAGTGGGCTTGGACTCAGGAGGGGGTTAGAGGGTTAGAACTGGAGACATTGATCAGAGGAAAGTGTGTGAGAACACACAAAAACAAATGAAAACATGGTTCACAAAGGCGTCACAGTGAGGAAAAAGAGGAGAGCGGAGAGTATTTTCACACGCCTTGGTGCTCCCGGCAGACAGCACAGCAACCCCCCACCCCACACACACACGTACACACACATACACACACACGCACATACAGTTCCATCCCTCCCCAACCCCCAAACCCAGGGTGTATGAAAGCGGGAAAAACGCTCCTTTGTCTGACATATAGCTGCACGCATCAGAAATGGCAGCGCGCGCACGCACACACACGCACGCACACACACACACACACACACACACACACACACACACACACACACACACACACACACACACACACACACTCTCTCTCATCAGGACCACTTCTGATTGGATCAAATTGTAAACGCTGAAACAGTGGAACAATCAAGCCCATGTGACCAGGGTTAGGGACAATTATAATTGTAATTGTGTAATTAGTATTTAATTACAATTATGACATAATTCTAATTATAATTGTAATCATAATTGTGGCTGTTGTAATCATAACTGAATTGAGTTCAAAATGAATGACTTTGCAGTTGTTATTAGAAAATGAAAATTTATTAAAAAAACAAAAAGAAAACTTTCAGATACAATTTGATGAAAGATAAACCACGGGGACCACGTTACAGTTCTGTGGCTTACACACATACGTAGCCAACAATTATTAAAATATGTTTCAGATTTCCTTGTTAATTCTCTTGAGGATCATTTTACTGTTTATTTAAAACGAGGATATACTGACAGAACAAAGGCTCAGACGCCCACACTAAAAATATCAAAACCAATATTTTCATTGATAAGGAAGCCTAACAAGGGAACCAAGAGATGACAAACAAATTAGATGATAGATTTATATTGTGTGTATTTTACAGATGATTTATGACATGAGTCAAAACCTACCCATAATCATCAGATGCTAACAGAAAGCTAACACAAGAGGAAGGTTATGTTTTTTTGGGTTGTTTATCAAAGGCTCAGTAATGGTGAATAATTGTGATTATTGTATTCAGGAGGAAAATAATTGTAATTTTTATTGTAGTTGGAAAAAATGCCAGTCCACTATGATCACAATTGAGTTATAAATGAAGATGTAATTGTAATTAAAAAAAAGTAATTGACCCCAACCCTGGTTTTAGCTAAACATTCAGGTGATTAGTTTGGGTTTTTGTGTGTTTTCTTCTACCCACCGTCGTATCAATGACACAGCTTTTAAACGCCATTGCTTTAAACTGTGGAGACAAAAGAAGAGTTGACTTCAAAGAGCCGACGGCGCCTTCAGGTCATGTCACTTGACTTCTCACCAAAATTGTTCTTCAGACCTGACACGAGTCATTAGGTCGGATCTGCAGCAGTCAATGATCCCATTTAGTTTTCTGCTCATTTACACAGTGAAGCCCTCGCAGCGTGCAGGAAGGGAAAAAAGAGAGAAGTGAAGCACACTGAACAAAAATAAAAATATGGCATCACGCTTTTGGTGCAGCCTGAGCAAATGAACAGCTACAGGTAAACACACTGTATACACACATGGTAAACAATCTGTACAAATGTCATATAATCAATATAGGCAAGGCAAATGTATTTGTACAGCGCATTTCATACACAAGTCAATTCAATGTGATTTTCATGATTAAACAGTGCAACAGAAAACATTTATCAGTTTAAAAATCAGTAGGAACAAATCATAAGTAAAAACGTTTCAAATTAGCAGTAAAACATTTAAAATCAGCAATGAAAACATTTAAAGTCAGAAGTAAAAACGTTTTAAAATCAGCAGTAAAAAATTTCAAATCAAAAGATAAAACATTTAAAATTAGCAGTAAAACATTTAAAGCAGAAGTAGAACATTTAAAATCAGCAGTAAAATCATGTAAAGCAGAAGTAAAACATTTCAAATCAACAGTAAAAACGTTTAAAATCAGCAGTAAAAACGTTTAATTACAGGTTAATTACAGAAAACAATATGTGAGAGTTGTTCATGTTTTTAGCAATAATTTCAGAAATATATTGCTGCCTGGCTTTGAAAAAGCCATCATTGAATTAACAAAGACTCATTTTTTAACAGCTCTAGATGAATTGGAGTTTTGTTGTTCTCCATTTACGCTCAGCTCTTCTATAACTAGTGAGAGGATTCTGATCTGTTCAAAAAATAGGACACAATTATGATAACATTATTAACAATATATTTTACTCCAACCTGATTATTTAATTATCAGAACATCCTGACATTGTAGGTAACAAGCAATTCAATCCAGTCTGTCAGTTGTTTTAAATGTCACGTAATGTTGACTCAAAGATGGCTGCAAAGCATCATGCTGACTAAACACTTCTTCACTAAGTTGTGTCGTGTTGTGGTTTCATTTTTCTATCGATTACTGTGTCTGTTCTTTCCTGTAACCAAAGCCCTGAGAGTCACACTGCTTCCAGGAATACAACACACACACACACACACACACACGCACACACACGCACACACACGCGCACACAAACATACACACACACAAAAAAATTGGAACATTAATATACAGATACATTTTCTTCTGTCCAGATACTGTACAAGAATACTTTTTTTTTTATAAAACTCAAAACATAATTCAAGAAAACGACTACATTAAAATACGGAAATTTAATTAGTATCACTGTCAACATAAGGACTGTAAAGCCACTGATTAATAATAAATAAATGTAAATAAATCAGCAAAAGAAATATGGAACTGTGAACAGTGAACTTGTGCATTTCTTTAACAACGACCCAAATTGTAAAATGTAAATTGTAAAAGTAGTGAAACCCTAATAATGTAATAATTGTATTACATCATAGAGTCAATGAATATATATTTTCTTATCATATTTATATTTATGAATAAATGGCTAAAATGTTTAAGCTTTGGGCTCAGCATCCTCTTACATTATTGACCAGTTTTATTACATTTGTTTTTAGTAACAATTCAGGTCCTGTTTCATTTTGGGTGATTGTTACATATTATTGAGCTCTAACAACTTCTCTCTGTATTGTCATTTTGTAATCATTAGTGTTGTTTAAAAAGTACCAGCTAAATAATGTATAGAGCACAGAGCGACAGATAACAGCCACATATATTAACTATTGACCAATATCAATTAATCGGCCAAGCTCCAAACATTCAATTTAGTTCTGCTCAAAATGGCTCAAATCTTTATGCTTGCTCTGTTATTTATCATTTATGTAACCTTTGTTGGTGTTACTTTTCACTTCTGATTTCATTTCTACATGAAGCCACTGTAACAAATTAAAGTAATTTATTTCCCCCTGGGATTCATTAAACTATTCAATCAACACGCCCCCCCCCCCCCCCCTCTCTCTCTCTCTCTCTCTCTCTCTCTTTCTCTCTCTCTCTCTCCCTAGTGGTGAATTATGAACCATATTTTTACACTCATGTGATCATGATCATTGATATTGTACATTTCATGGTTATTTAAATTATGCGTTTGTGCTTGTTTAGTCAGTGTAATTACAGCTACTGATACTGAGAACATTTGATTACTCATATTGTGTTTTATTACATGCATGTTTTTGTAATGTGGGAGGAAGTCAGAGTGTCTAGACGTAAACCCAGCACACACACACGCACACACACACACACACACACACACACACACACACACACACACACACACACGCGCACACACACACACACACACACACACACACACACACACACACACACACACACACAGAGAGAGAGAGCAACACTAATGAGTGCAATAGACTGATTTCAATGTGGACAAACATGAGACACGTGACTAACGTGCACGCATACACGGTGCAGAAACCGTGTTGTTTACATATGTGATGCTTGAAAAATGTAAAAATGGTAATGAATGAACTGCTGTAAAGGCTCAAAAATAGTTTGTAGTTTGTAAAAAGCTTGTCACCTGAGGACGCGGCCGCTTATTTAAGGAAACTCCCTTTAAGTACAGGTGAACAATTGTAGGACATATGCAGCATTCCTGAAAACGAGTGATCTGATGTGCGCTCCTGCCAATGTTCAATGGCCAGACATTTATACATATCTGATAGAAAAACCAAGTGTATATTTAGAAAGCATTAAGTCTCTATAGATACTTATGACTACTTGTTATGAACTGGCAGGTAGGCGTGCTGCTGTACTCCTGTTTACGAAGGTTTCCGTGTATTTCCCCGTATTCTGATCAGTTTCAACAAATGAGTTTCCATCTCTACATTAAGTCTCCTCCTCACTGTCCCACGTCTGCATATCAGTCCATTTACAGCTTTTTATGATCACTTTTTACTGGATCCAGACTGAAATAACGCTCCGTCCGCTCCTCCGATCGCCTCAGCAGCGTGATACGTCAGCTGTCAGCCTCTGTTGTAAAGGGTGCCCACCAGCTGGTATGTTGTAAAATGTCACTCCTGGATTGTTGTTTCTCCTATTTGTGCAATCAGCAACACAACACGATGGCATTGTGTTGTTTTTATACGAAAACAGAAGTGTTTCAATCTCATGCCGATGCTAGAACAATGCAGTTCTCTGGTTGTTTTGCACCAAGCCTGCGCACGCATGCACATAATTTAGGATTCATACATCACATGAAATTGGTTTATATGTGTTCAGTACATTAAATAATATCATAATAATTGTATTCTTAATCAATTCTTAATCAAATTAGGATTGGTCAACTAGTTTTTTGAATGATAAACATTGAAAGGATTGAAAGGGTTAAAAGTTTGTTTCTAAGTCACCTTTGTTTCCAAATGTCACATCATTGGAGGTACGCACAAAAGCTGAGCAGAAAATGTCTAAGGAAGTAGAAAATCCCTTTTCTCAGCATCTGCTGTACATACTTGCTTCATATTCTCAGGGATGGTCCCAATGAGACAACAAGCTTTCAGCAGGAATCTGTGCTAAATGGATTTCACAGCACACACCTCACAACAGGGGGTTTATGACTCTGGGTGGTGGGCAAAGAGAGCATCATTCATGAGCCACAATGAAGTTTAGAAACACTGGTAACCAGAGGTGAAAGTAGAGGATTCAAATTACTCACTTTACTGTAACTGATTTTATTTGCTTTAATTGCTTTTATGGATACTTGTACTTTTTTTTAGTATATTTATAAATCAGTCATTTTATTTAGTAAAGTAATGTGTTACATTTCTACACCCAACCATTACTGGTAAATTTTATTCAAATGTATTACATCATAGACGACCAACCAGATTAAACGTAATGCACCAAAACAGACACAAAACAGTTTTAGAGTTCATACATTTAGTTATACTTAGAGCCTGGGATTTAGAAGTCATTGATGTTATTTATTTATTTATTCAGTTTATTTCCGACATGGTTGCATTCACAGAAGTTTTCTTTTTCTCTTTTTTTTTTTTTTTTTTTGTACATGCCGAAAAAGGAGACGAGAGAAGCAGTTTGTTTATCCGAGTCCCGTCCCCTATTTTGAACACAGAAAATTTACATCAGAGCTCGTCTCTCTGGTCAAACATTCTTCTTTTTTTTTTCTTTTTTTTTTTTTGTCCTTTTTTGTGTAGGATTTATTCTCATCTGTAGTCATTTTTTTTATTTTTTTATAAATTGCACATTTTGACAAACCTTTTATATTATACAGATGCCTTTGTGGAAAATAAAATAAACTGGACAAGATTTATTAACAAAAATAAACATGAGGAGTGAAAGTAAGTAGTAACTTTTTGAGTACTATTTAATTGAGCTACTTTTTACTTGTACTTGAGCATAATTTCAATCAAGTAACTACTTCTATCAGTACTTTTTACACCTTTGCTTGAAATAAAGCAGCAGGAATCATCTGTGCTGTGTAACAACAGAGACAGTGGTTAATGGTGATAAAACAACACAAACTGTATTTAAGAGCTAATCACAGACTCGTCACTCCTCGGAGAGTGGGGTGAGGCTTTAATTCCAGCTTAGGATGTTAAAAGCTGATCAAAGGCAACTTTAATTGAGTGACAGTTTGCCAGCAGCTTTTATCTGAGGGCGAGTGGGAGGAAGCTGCAGGATTTACAGCATGTGTGGATTCAGTCCGTCCTGCTCCTTCAATAAAGCTCTAGAAGTGTGTTGGCGTGAGGCAGGTGGAGGAAAGATGGAGGAAAAGGTCTGTGTGAGAGAGCTTTCCATGCCTCGCTGCCTCTGGGCCAGTCAAACCAGTCAAAGTCAATGTTTGTCTCCTTTTTCAGAGGAATGAGCTGAGTTCCTCACATTAGACAGCAGGGTTCTCAACCTTGGGTCCAGACCCATTTTGGGGTCACAAAACACTGGGTGGGGGTGGCCAGATGTCTTCAAGAAACTAAGAATGTTTTTTGAACAATTTGATCCTATTTTTGCCTTTTTTCAACCTTTTGTTGCCCAGGTCGTCATTGGAAATGAGAACTGGTTTTCAACTGACCTGGTAAAATAATCCACTTTCAAGACATTGGCATTTTTAAACCCTTTCCACCACTTTTCACATTTAATGTCCCATATGTTGACCCATTCTTGTCATTTTTAACCTATTGCCACCATAATTCGTGCTTATTTTTGCCAATATAATCACATTCAAGATTTGTTATGCCTATTATTAGCAAGTTTAAACTATTTGTCACAACTTTTTCTGCCACTTTTAAGCCAATATTGACAAAAAAAACCCCCTTTTTTTTTTAACCACTTTTTCTCTCTGTTTTTGGCCACTCTAATTTGTAACTTTTAAACAATTTCTGTGGATTTTAAAATCCAAATTCACCACATTTTCCACCATTTTTGGTCACTTTTAACCCATATTATTTCTGATTAAATACAAGCACTTACATATTTAAGTTGACTATATACTATGGCCCAAATAATAACACATTTCCTGCATAACAGTGAATATTATTCAGATGAATAATTAAATGTGTTTATCACAGATTCATAGAACAATGGACCATCGGTTTGCTGACTTTATGGATGGACCCCAAAAAAAGATGGTCCTGTCTCCACAGGACTGTTCTTCAATGTTCATGTCTGTGTTCAACCACCTTCAGTGGGGGTCCCCAGTCTCTGGAACCTTTATTTTGGGGGTCGTGTGTTGAAAAGGTTGAGAACCTCTGATTTAAAGGGATCCTCCACTGTTTTTACACATGTGGCCTAAAACTTTTGAAATGTTCTTATTAGAAGATCTTTACTTAACAAAACGCATTATTTTGCACCATATAAATTTTATGAACTTTTAAAAATGGCACCGCTTTATCACTTCAGACCCTGTGCGCCACCATGTTGAAATGACGACATTGATGATGCCAATCGGCCCTTCAGCCCATTATCTGTAGGAGGTGAAGCATTCAGGATCATTCAGCAGCTTTTTCAGTCAAAATGACAGCTTGAGTTGCTTTGGGTTGCTCTAAAAATCACTAAAAGTTAAAAAAGATATACTATAAATCCTATATCAGATATATTTATACTGCATTTTATTTTAACTAAATTTATATTTGAAAGAATACAGTTGTGTGAGATTGTGTGATTTAAATGATTTAAGCTTTCTGCCTATTCCTGTAATATCATGTATTGTTTTTTTAATTGTGCAAAATAGATAAATATCTTTTTTTTTAAATTTCAAATTAATTTTAAGATTTTATTCTAATGTTTTTATGTATGAATTCAAAAATACCATCTTAATCTTTTTTTTTTTTTTAATTACGAGACATTTCAGGCGACCCCATCCCCATTTTATTTCCAGGCGACCCAACATGGGTTCACAACCTCAAGGTTGAAACACCCTGTTTTAATGTATTACCAATGTATTTTTTCCTCTTCAGATTAAATCTTTTCAGGTCCAGACTAGATTGAAACTGAAGATGACTCATAAATTATGTGCTGACATTGCGTCAATAGCTGGGTTTCCATTTCAGATTTTTGCAAAATAAATGCAATATTTCTAAATGTCGACAAAGTATAATTGCGCTTTGAACGTGTTCCCATTGAACGTTGTTTTGGGCAGAAGCCTCCTTACTCCCATGAAATCTCATCCCACGAGACTTCGCTGCAGAAAGACGGACACTCCAAACCTCCTTATAACACTCTGTATTCTTTTGTCGTTTCTCGCTTAATATTGGCACTAATCATTTTAAAATATAAAACTAAGAAATGTCCCGGTCTCCTCTTCTGTCCACACCGGAGAGAAGTGGCCATGTGACCAGGTACGTCACGTTCTCTGACGTGTATTTGTGGGAAAAGTGTTTCCATAGCGCTTTTGAGACACATTTCAATATTGAAACGTCTGAAAAACCTCCTCATTCTAGCGATATTTGAGTGTTTTTTTCAAAATTCAGGTGTTTTTTATTACCAGATTTTATTGCGCTATTTAGCTTTTGTGCATTTCCAAAGGTAATGGAAAGCCAGCTTCTGTCTCTGATCAACCAGCTCACTCCACTTTAAATGTTCCATCATGTTTCATTCGTCTCCTCCTTCCTCTAGCACTGCCGCTAACCGTCTTGAATCAGTGAATAGAAAACATTGAGGCTGGTCTCCCAGTTCAGATCAATAGTTAGCTGTGCCTCCATTGGTCCACCAGCAGGGACCACTTCCTCCTTGGGCCAATCGATGCTGCTAATCATAGCTGGAGGAGCTGGAGGCCTCACAGCCACATGATTAATTAGCTTATTATCAACACAGGACGGAGCTCATCACCACTGCACCGCCTGAGACACACACACACACACACAGTGTGTGTGTTATTCAAAGGGAAACAGATTCATTCCAATGATGTGTGCTTTCCTCCCACAGGCTGCCCTGCTGTCAGCTGATATTTGATTCTCCAAACCACTGCAGCTGTGGAGCTGTGTGCGAGGTGAGCAGCTACATATCAAACTATTCACAGCCTTAGGTGTAAAAATAAACCACATCTCTGTTTGGACTGATCATTAGGATTCATTTTACCATTAGCTTTAAGAACTGCTGGGCTTTTGTTCTTTTTTCTCTTTTATTCTTCCTAAATCATCAATTCTTATCGTGTGACTTTGGTCAAGATATATTAACTTTATATTTAACTATGTATTTATTGATCAAACAATAACTTGATCAGAGATGTCCAGGAAAAACAAGTAGAAGGCTAAAACCCTCGACGAGTAGCCGTCGTGCGACACGTTGGGGGATCAGGAGGCATGCCCCCCTTGGTAAACTTTACTAAAATGATGCTATACAGTGGCTTTTGGTGCATAATATCAGTGGCTTTTCTTCTGTCTGTTTTGTAGCACTTTTCTTAGCATGATGTATTTTCTCACCTAGTTTTTGTTTGCATAATGCATTTACAAGTTGAAATCTGGTATCCATGGTAATGATGCTAATAGGAAAAACCTGACTTTTACAGATATTCACGTAATATTACAGATATTCTTTTGGTGCTAAAGGGGTAATGAATCATTTATGAACATGTTTAGTCATCAAAGTTTTCTGAGTGGACAGTGAAGCTATTCTCCTTCTCCTGGCTGTAAAATGACATTTTAAATACAGGAGCGAATTCAGCCAATCAGAGATCTGTCTACAAACACGTGTGCTTCATGAGCTGTTTTAGGCTAATAGTAACGCCTAAAGCAGCTCATGGAGGGGCGTGTGTTCAGGTACCCTCGGTAGTAAAAAAAGTGTAATGACGGACATCCCAGCCACAGTCTACATAACACCGTCTGAGGTGGAGAAGAAACATTTTAAAGCCACAAACACTGAGGAGGAACAGATCACTTTGTGTCCTCATGGATCCCTGTGACTGTGCAGGGTCCGCCCCACTCACACACACACACACACACACACACACACACACACACACACAGGTGTCAGAGAGAGAGAGTGATAACAGACGCGTGTAAACCACGATAAGCTTATTCAAGGTGAATTAATTCTATATTCTAGAAGTGGAGTGATGGTTGTCAGTCCGCTCAGTGTGGCAGTCAGCAGGGATCACAGCCGCCTCTGTGAGCTCTCTGGTGGGGACGAGCTGACGGCAGTAGCTGTGTTGCTCTGGACAGTAACTAGAGTGATACGTGCGTTCATGTTACAGTCTCTAAAACACCAGAAACATATCCAATAACACAAGATAAAGTCCATACATTTGTCACTAGTCTATATTGAGAAAAAAGTCAGAAAAAAGAGTGTTCAGAAAATATACCTGTAAGGGAGGTTCAGTTTAGGTTTCGGTTTCAAAATGGAGCGGAAAGCGGATTCTACATACTGCAGCTTTAAGAGTAGAAGGCGGCCAGAAAAAGAATAGTAGGAGATTCCACCCACCGCCTTTGCTTCTGGGCATCCCTGTTTGATATATCTTAATTTTAAAATAAAAGGAAAGAACACCTTTTCAACTTGTAACTAAACCTCTGCTTTCTGCTGACCTGCCACGAAGGAGGTAAATTTAAAAAATGCCTTGATTATGGGCGTTACTCCTGACAATGTAAGACACGCCCACTCAGGAGGCGGTCAGCGCTGGCAGTAACAGACCGCTACCTGCTCAACTACTACATATAATACACATCCCACCAGCATAAACACACACACACACAGCCCCGCAGACGCTATATCACTCACAAACAGTCCGTGCGCTACTCCCTCCATGAGCGTCAGAACACCCCGGCCTCACACACACACACATAAAGACACACACAGCAGTGAGACAGGCACGTGCACACACAGAGACAGACACAATGTGTCTATACATACACACACAGTTTGATGAACCCTCTGATTGGACCAGAATCTGCAACACACAGAAAAACCCGAAAGACACCAGAAAAATAGTGCAATAAAGATAAAATGAAATAAACAATACAATAATAGAAGCTATACATAAATATACTTATAAATAGAAATAGAAAAATATAAATAGAAACAATAATCTAAAATGAATACAGATGAATTCATATTAACAGGCGGGGGCAAGGATAGAAGAGTCAAAAACATCACAACAGCAGTTTACCTGATACCTGAGGATGTTCTAAAATGTCCACCGTACTGTTGTCAGAGGCCACATATAACTATAATTTATATTTATAATTATTAATATAATTGGTTAGCATCACAGGCTAGAAGGTGGTGAGTATTTCTAAGCAGCAGTTTGCATGTTCTCCTGGAGCATGTGTGGATTTTTTCCACATCTTTAAATGATCTCTCGGCTGATGCTGCGTTCCAGGCCGCCGGGAACCTCCTACTTTAAAAAGTGACTTGGAATGCCTTGGAGTTCCTACTCAATAACGTTGTCTGACATCACACAGTGAATGGTGCCCGTGCAGTAAAACATTAATCAAAAGCATTTTTACTGTCAAAAAATATCATGAAATAATGCTTTGTTTACAGATGAACCTCTGCTGTGGCACACAGCTGTATTTGTGTTTTGTTCTTTTGATTTTTTTTTTATGATTTTGAAATGCATTTAAAAATTTTGGTTTTCATTTAATTTCTCATTTTTGTGTGAACTGTGTCACATTTTTAATGCCTTGCTTAAACCACTTTGAAAGCCTTGTTGCTGACACGTGTCACATCATTTTTTGGAGGTAAAAAAAAAGTTATTCTGAATAATCATAGTTTTAATCACACAAAGATTATTGCTTTATTGTAAATATTCTTGGTCAGCCTTGTTTCGCCTGGAACACAGCAAGTATTCATGCAGCGAAAAAAGAAAGAGTTTGGGACATTTTGATCAAACTGTTATATTAATGAATAGCCTGCTAAATATGAAAATAATAAATAGAGATATGAATTACTATAGGACTATTTGAATTGATTTTTTCATTGAATGTGCTAAAGATGTTTAAATGTATAAAATGCAATGTACATCTTTCACACTCCCATAGGAGAACTAATATGAGGCACATGCTAAAATAAACAGCAAATTTTTTGGAACATTCACCAACAAACCACTTTTAAAAAACAATATGTGAATTTTTACTTTTGATCAAATTTACAGCAATATTTGTAAAATTCGTGATTTTTTTTTCTTGTAAAAATATGTCAATGTTTATGTTACATCTAAATGTTAAATCTAACTCCAAATGTTAAATAATAAATCTAAATCTGAATGCTATATCTAAATATTCAATCTAAATGTTAAACATCAAATCTAAATCTAAATGTTAAACATTAAATCTAAATCTGCATGCTATACCTTAATGTTACATATTAAATCTAAACCTAAATGTTAAGTATTAAATCTAAATTTGAATGCTATGCCTAAATGTTACATATAAATCTAAATGTTACATATTAAATCTAAACCTAAATGTTAAGTATTAAATCTAAATTTGAATGCTATGCCTAAATGTTACATATAAATCTAAATGTTATATATAAATCTAAATGTTACATATTAAATTTAAACCTAAATGAATAGACTACAGATAACGCTCATTCGCGTCAATGATAATTTATTTTGGTACTTCCGGTGAATTTGCATATCAGCTAAATATTTCGTTTCACCTGTGACATTTAGATTTAACTTTTAGCGTTTAGATTTAACATTTAGGTTTAGGTATAACCTTTAACATTGACATTATAGTTTTACAAGAAAAGCAGATATCACAAATTTTACAAACATGGCTGTAAAACGGCTCAAAAGTAACAGTTTTTTAAGCGTCGCTTGTTGCTAAATGTTGCCAAAAGTTGCTGGTTATTCCAACATGTGCAACATTACAATCAGCGCCACCATCAACTGATTCTACTGCAGGCTTTAAATGAAAAACTCCTTCTGCAAACTGTCCAAAGCTCTAATCTTTCAAAGTTTTGTCTTTCCTGTGGATAAATATGCACATTATTTTGTCTTGTTGCATTAATAAGGTAATCACATCATCGCATGAATAAAGTTCTAGTCAGTGTTTGGCTTCAGGTGGACTTCACGTTTAAATCTGACTTCATCATTTTTCATTAGGATTAGCAGAAGAGAAAGAGGAGTGCTCACCTGCTCCAGTCTTATTACAGATCTAATCATTTAATGTAGGCTGGAAGGACTCAAACCCAAACCAAGTTTCCACCACATGAAATGATTCCATTTTAAAAGTGAACACACATTTACAAACATTGTCTTTGAGTTCACGTTGGAGCTAATTAGGAAAGGCTGCCTTTAATCGGAGGATTTTGTCACAGGAATAATGTGTCTGAGTCTGTCTTTGAAATAGCACAAATACAACAGACAAAATGAAGAAGAATGTACATTTCTGATCTTCAATGTCCATTGACATAGCATGAGGTTCACTAACTCCTCCTGAGTTAGAGTTACACATTTAGGAGCCAATAGAAGCTTAAACGTACAACATTTATTTGACTTTATTCTGTTTAATCCTGCTTCTGGATATTTTTAACTGAAATTATATGAGTCTGAATACAATTTACACTAAAGATATATTATATTTATACCTTAATTGAAACATTTAGTTTGTTTTAATCAATTCCATGTTTCAACTAACAATAGAAAAACGAGTTTTTTTTTTGACTCATTTTTTGAGAGAAGAAAGTGTTGACTGAATATAAATGTCAGACGTTAATTATTCTTGTCAGATGAACAGTTTATTTAGGTTGGCTGTTTGTCTTGCATGTTAATTTATTCTTATGCAGATTTATTGGTTAATGCTTTTTGTGGTTGTTCTCAGTTTTATCTGCAAACATATAAAGATATTTGATTAATTTTATGCTGCATGGTGCAATAATTCACAAATTATGGTTTAGGATGCAAACATTAGAAATAGAGTGAGAATATTAGGATTAATGTAAAAGAATCAATACTTTCAACCCAAACAGTTCTTTTCTGCTCAGGACGAGCTCTTTCAGTGTGTGTGTGTGTGTGTGTGTGTGTGTGTGTGTGTGTCTGCCTCTGCTCAGTCATGCAGTCACAGTCATTGTGGAATCAGGAAATTTTGTTTAAAAAAAAAAAAAAAAAAAAAAAAAAGTTTTAAAGCTGCAGTATGTAAGTTTTTTTTGGTTTTATTTGGTCAAAAATCCATAATCATCTTTGAGCATGTTGTAATCAAAGTGTTTTGAATAGACAGTGAATCTCATCTCCTTCTCCTGACTCTGTAAAATGCACTTTATAAATCCAGGAGCGTGACGCTGGACTTCAGCCAATCAGAGATCTTTCAACAAACACGTGTGCTCCTTGAGCTGTTTTGAGCATATCTATTGGCTGCTCGACTGAAGTCAGACGCATTCACGTACCCTCGGTAGTAAAAGTGAAATGACGAACGGCCAAGCAGAAGTCTTCATAACAGCTTTAGATGCAAACGTTACACAGCAAATCAAGAGAAAAAAGGCCGACCGAGGTGGAGAAGCAACAGTTTAAAGCCACAAACGCTGAAAAGGAATGTATCGCTTTCACTTTGAGTTCTCACGGAGGTCCGGTTAAAACCAAGGTTCCATCCTTTTACTTGTTACACGCACACGCACACGCACACGCACACACACGCACACACACACACACACACACACACACACACACACACACACACACACACACACACACACACAGGTGTCAGAGAGAGTGACAACAGACGGGATGAATCACGTGTAAACCAAGAGAAGTTTATTCAAGGTGAATTCATTTTAAAGTCTGGATGCGGAGTGATGGTTGTCAGTCCGCTCAGAACGGCAGTCAGCTGGGATCACAGCTCAGAGCAGTAACTACAGAGTGATACGTGCATTCATGTTAGAGTCTCTAAAACAACAGCAAAAATCTCCAATAACACAAGATGAAGTCCGTACACTTGTCACCAGTCTCTATTAAGAAAAAAGACAAAAGACACCAGTAAGGGAGATTGAGTTGCAGCTTCAAAACGAAGCAGAGGGGATTCTACATACTGCAGCTTTAACATTAAATGTTCTTTGTATTCATCTGTCAACACGAGTTGCTCATCTATAAAGACAATACTTTGGTTTCTAACATTTATGATTGTTTAGAGATTTCACTGGTTTTACTGGTTTCAGAGGATCTTATTCAGAGCAGATTTTATTCCTACATTTTTTTTGACCCGAGCTTTGTTTATTTTTAAAAATGTTGACATATAAATGATATTTAGAAAGCAAATCCATCCATCCATCCATCCATCCATCCATCTTCTCTCACTCATCCAATCCGAAGCATCACTATCAAATGTGAACAGGCTGAATTCTCACACGTTATTGACGGTGCTCAAAACAACCACATTTCCATTCATTTTGGGGAGTTGAACTACTGTATTTCTTTAAATTGAAGTTTAATGAAGTAAAATAAATAATTAAACAGAGAACTGAGGGTTACAAACTGTGTCTTTAGCAGATTACAATTATAATTGTAATCGCATAATTGATCACAAATCACAATAATAATAATAACTGTAATTGAACAAACCTGTTGCTGTTGTAATCATATTTGAATTGCAACTGAGTTTAGATAATTGACTTTGTAATTGTAATTGGCATGAAAATTCTATAAAAATTTATTTTAAAATGCATTAAACTATGTTTCATATAAAGGTTTCCCACTATCTGTTGGTTTTTTCAGGATTATTTTTACCATTTTTTTTTTAAAAAAGAAAGAAATGTAAGTGTATTCTGACAAAAAAAGGATTCATTCATTGATTAGAAACCCTAACAACATAATCAAGACACGAATAAACAAATGTGATTATAGATAATATTTTTTAGTGTATTGTACAGTTGATTTAAGACCTTTTATTATAACAGATGCTAACAGAAAGCTAACACAACAGGAAGGTTACGTTTTATGGTTTATAAATGTTATAAATGGTTTTATAAATTGAGAACACAACTATGATTGAGTTTCAGGTGAAAATAATAATTGTAATTTTAATTGTAATTGGAAAAAAATTTTGGTCACCGTAATCGTAATTGAGGTGTAACTGAACATGGATAATTGAAGATATAATTGTAATTTAAAAATGTTAAAACCTTTAGACAAAATAGTCTGGAAAGGTTTAGATTGATCAACTCAGAAACAGTGCAACTTAAATTTGCTCCAAATGGAGGGATTTTAGGAGCCGATGACATGCAGCACAGCTTCCTGTAAAGAGCACTGTGGGTTGGTCTGCTCGTTAAAACAGTGAAATCACACACACACACACACACTGATCAGGAGAACACTTCATGCACAGGCACAAAGCCACTCATTGTGATGTCATCCCTCTGAATAATAGCACTAATAGTACAGTTGGAATTGTTGGTAGGTATAGATCAAAGCAGTCTGGTTTCTCCAATCCCATCAATGTGCTCTGGTTCTTCTCTGTGCTGAAACAGGTCTTCTGCATGGATGTCTTTACTGTAAACACTACAGAACATCAACAGATCTAAATGAACTCCACATGATGAAGTGTTCTGGAAGAATCTATAAATGTTAGTGTCTCAGCCTGTCAATGGCTAATGTGGCTTACATGCTAATCTTCTTCTTTTTAATGTCTATGGCTGTTCACACTGACATACAGTACTATACATTACAAACTCCATGAGTATATACTGACTACATTATACTCTAAGTGTGATTAGAATGATGACCATTCCCACTGAACTATACTTTAGGGTGACCAGACCACAGTAATTAGACCAAAGAAGATTACAGATTTTCAAAAGAAACTATTTGCATATGTAAAATGTTTTTATTTTATTCATTTTTTTATCATTTTGGATGAAATGTATTATTGCAATGACTGAACCAAATTTAAAGTGACCGTCAGTCAAAAAAAAAACATTCAATTGTTTTGAAAAAAAAAAAAAAATTAAGGATCATTTCACTCTGCTGATCTAAATACAGTAATTACCGTGACATCATGGGCTACACACCACAGTACACTGTCACTATGTTCACACTGCAATATCTTTTTTTCATAAACTTAATTTTTTTTTTGTGTACGTGGTTGTTCATATTACATATTAAATGCGTCTTCAATCATTTTGGGCGAAATGCGTCCCTGAAGTGTCGCGCATGCACAGAAGTGGTCCTAAGGTGACCCCTGATTGTCTATGTTAGTAAATATGGAGGCGTCCAGTGTAGGACTGTGTGTCGCGCTTTCTAACATAAATCAGCACTTCATAACTTTAAGGAGAGAGCCAGGTTTCTCACACTAGCCGTTTGCTGTGATGGCTTCTCCGTCTGTACAGCGGAGTGTTTGGATGCAGAGTGAGAGTCAACAGTGGTGAGATAGGGATGTCAGCGGCTTTTATGATGCAGAGTTCATTCAAATTGGAATTGTGTTGTTCAGACTGTCTTCAATGGATCGGACACAGGGCTAAAAGATCAGATTTTGGTTGTGTTTACCTGCAATGTGAACGTAGCCTGTCTTCTCTCCACTTATGGAACTATCTTTGTTGGCGGAGCCAAATGATTAAAGCAAACAAATAATAATCTCTTGTAGCTTATTACTGATAACTACAGGCTTGTAGGACTGTTGTTTAAAAGCAATATCACACTTGAGGTTGTGCTGTTGTACTGAAATATCAACACTGGTGGGATTATCTACGACCGAGTCACACCAGTGCTGATATTTCAGCACAACAGCATTTCCTCTCATGTGACATTGCTTAATTGTCAATGCCATCTACCAATCAGCATCGAGTTGCAAACGCGTGAAAGACTTTTGAGCTTTTTAATTGGTTTATATTGCAAGCACTACTATGGCAACTGTTGTGACTGACAGCTCACAGTCCACAGATCACATTTTTAAGCAAAATGCGCTTTCAGGGTCCTTTCAGTCAGCGGCAACAGACGTTTAATTATAAAAAAACGGAAAACGGAACTGAGCTTGTGACAAACCAGGACAAATCAATGGTTTTGGAGAAACTGACCGGAACACGGGACATAACTGAAAAGTGTCCCGGGTAAATCGGGACGTCTGGTCACCCTAGTATATTTTTCAAGTTTCCAAAGATGCATTTGGAACCAATGACAAAAACCTGAAGCACACTGAGGCTAAATATCACCGTTGATTCTCCACCTTTAAAAGTTCTGAAAACATTTAAAGTGAGAAAGTGACCAATTAGAATATCAATATGATCCATAAAACTCGCGGAAACACATTTCAGTCCAACCTTTTGGAGATCTTTGAAGACCCAGCTATTTGGTACTGACTAAACTTTTGGTTCACTTCAAAACAAGAGCCCTTTTTACAAAAGTGTTAAAAAACTAATGAAAGACAAGAAGAGATGCTTTTGTTTTGAAAAGGGGATGTTTGACTTTTAGCTTGAAGCCGGTCCCAGGAGAATTTAACGTTCCGCTCACAATGCATCATGGGGCGATTGAGTATGACTAGTGTGCCCACCATGCATACTTTAAAAATGTCCCGATATAGTATATATTCGGGCATTTGTCACATACTTAATCTTTTCATACTATGAAATGTGAACGCACTACATACCAATTTTGACTTTGTCAGACTTTGTAAAAGTAGTCCGTTAGTATGCCATTTACTAGGAAGGAAACGTATCAGCTCTGTTGCTGTTACGCAGCAGTTCCGCTGTGGAAATTGGGGGTTACTCATTGTTGACATCAAATATGTCTGTAAATGGTAAAATGGTAAATGGACTTGATTTTATATAGCACTTTATCACCACACTGAAGCAGTCTCAAAGCGCTTTACATATCAGCTCATTCACCCAATCACTCTCACATTCACACACCAATGGGACAGGACTGCCATGCAAGGCGCTAGTCGACCACTGAGAGCAACTTAGGGTTCAGTGTCTTGCCCAAGGACACTTCGACACATAGTCAGGTACTGGGATCGAACCACCAACCTCTCGATCAGAAGACGACCCTCTACCACCTGAGCCACAGTCGCCCTCTGTCTGTGTGTGTGTCATCGCAACATAAAAGATGCCAAACAGAAATAAGACTTTAAAATATTTATGAAAGCAAATATCTTAAAAAGTACCAACAAAATCAAAATAACTCAAACAAAAGGGACTGGAGACCCTTGCCAAATGAACAAAAGTAGGGAGGACACTGGGCCAACCCCATACAGCGTCCAGTCCCCCCTCTAACCTACAAAAATGTACAAAACACTAAATCTACAAGACCAAAAACAGGATTCCTAGTAATCTCCAGTCCAAACTAAAATAACAAGCTCACAAATGTTGAGAGGGGAGCAGAAGAAACTCTCCCCACTGGTGTGTGGCCAGCTTTAAAGAATTCTAAGATAGCATTTTTTGTCCTTCGTTCTCTAGAGCAGCCTTATTTCTCAGACCTTCGGGGATGACGCAGCTTGTTTGAAACTGTGTGAGCTGAGCTGGCCTCTCAGCCCCCTGCCCACGCCCTCGCTCTGAGAACCACAGAGGCGTTAGATTGGCAGGCCCAGCTGCTGTCAGCATCATCTCTGTCACCTGTCCTGCTCAGCAGCCGGCTGCAGCTCCCGTGATAAGCCCGCACTGTATTTAAGGGATGGAAAAGCAGGACTCAATCTGGCCGTCTGCCCATCGCTCAGCCTCTTTTTCGCTTCACAAACTGCAGCCCATATTTTTAGCTGTCACTCACTCTGTCAAGGCTGAGGCTAACAGAACTTGTTTCTCAATCTCTTTGATAACTTTACATTTGCTGGACTTTGTGTGAACTGTTCAATCTGCTTCCCTATAACCAGTGAAGCCATTGACAGTCAAAGATACAGTTGATGTGGTAACATCTGTTCAGGCGATGAAAATGACTGACGTGGCGTTAAACTCAAATCAAAAGACTGTGATTGCAGAGTATCCATAAAATGTATGTATTCATCCAAAAACAATGTCAACTGATGATACACATCTCCCACGTCTCCTAATTTCCCTCCTCCTTACTCAATGAGTGATGGTGAATGGATGATGCCAATGTCAGGCGCCATCTGAATGACTGATCTAAATAAAACGAGCGCGGCTCCATTAGGAAAGAAAGAGCTCATAGGCTGACTCCATCCCTCTGCTGCCTGCTGTGAACTGACGTATCAATGACTAACGTCTCATTTATGCTTCACGTTAAATACGTTGACAGTTACTTTGTTACCAAAAAGAGCAGTACCACGTGTAACCACAGGGGGCAGTGTGGCCCTTTGTTTGTAGCTGCCTCTTGCAGGAAAGCTAAAAGGATCTGAGGGGAGTTTACAGTATGAAGCCTTTACAAGTAATAGAAACGTAGGCTGTATTTGAATTGGCACACTCCTTACAATACACTACAAACTCAATAGCCCTCACTTCTGTATTTATCAATTCGGACGTGAGCGTACTAATCAGATCTCACGTCAGGTCTGAGCTTGTGTTCGATAATCTAAGAGTATGGATTTGTGGTTCAGCAGCAAAATCTGACTGAGACTGAAATTACAACTTCACCTGTCACAGACACATTCATAACTGATCATAACGGATTATTAAAACAAATTTAACAAAATAACATTAATTTTAAAAAGCCCACGTTATTACTGATAGCACTTTTCTGGTTTTCCTTTCACAGAAAACTGTATAATATAATCCCGCTAATCAACTCTGCTACCAAGCAGGAGCGCATAGGTTCACTCAGTGCACACGAGACACGCTGCTGTGCGCTGCCTTGGCGAATGATGTGCTGTATGGAGGAAATATGACCTCATTCATGTTTTTAAATGTCAATAAACTTTTGCAAATGCGCTGCAGTGATTGGTAATGGGATGAATTATAGGTGAAATTGGCTGAAGCCATAATAAACAAAGACAAGGGAAACATTTTGTCATTTTTAAGGCTTTTAAATGTGTTTCAATTGTTAATTTCTTTTAATGTGATATTTATTGCCTAAAGCGGTTGATATAAATGTCAAATCCATGTGTGTCTCCAGGATCTCTGTTGTGTAGTTGTTCTCAGCGCACACAGGGGGGCAGACGTCACCTGCTCAGTAGATGATCTCTTCACCAGGGCTTTCAATTGCGCTTCTTAAATTCCAGTTTTTGCACATTCAATAAGCATCTTTGTTTGGCTCCACCTTAGATGTGAGGATGCCAATTTTCATCTCAGAAAAGTTTCTTTCAAGAAAGTGACGAAGTACAATATGTACAGTATGACAAGTGTCGCCACCGTGCATACTTAAAAAATGTCTCGATATAGTATACATCCAGGTATTTTTTGCATACTCAATCCTTTCATAATATCTAATTTGAACGCACTACGTGATCATTTTGACGTCAGACTTAGTATGTGTAATACGTTAGTATGACAGTTTGAACACAGCTATAATCTCTTCAACGGTTGCCATGTTTTATTACTTCTTCATGAAGAAACTTGTTACCACGCAAATTCAATGGGCTCCCCCTAGTGGGTGTATTGCCAATAAAATGTGACAAAAGGAAAACTTGTGAACTTTCTGACTAAAGGGGACAAAAGAGTATTTTGAAGCACATTGTGAGCACTGTGGGGAGTCCAGGAAGAATAGTCTTCACTGTGGTGAAGACTGGGGATCCTATTTTAATAAACAATATACTGCAAAATTGTAAAAAAGAAAAGAAAAAAAAAAACAGCTTTCCTTTTTCACAGTTTTTTTCATCAAAACACAGTATTTTACAGTCTGTCCAAAGACGAATGAATACGTTTACATTATATATTATATAACAATAGAGCCTACCAATAACCATAGATTATATACTTTTAATTACTTCACTTGTAAAGACTTTACATGAGCCTGTTTAAAGTGTTTGGCTTCCATCACTGATTGATTAAAATGCATTTTCATGGCAGTTTCTCCCTCTTTTCTTTTTTCATCTGATCTAAGACAATGTAACATTTACAAATGGAAATTGATTACATTTAAAAATGCAACATATTCATGGTACTGGGGGGGGGAAAGGTCATGAAAATTAGATTTTGAATAGGTCAATACGAGGCTTGTGTAGAATATAGAAAACAGAAATAATAGTTGAACACTCAAGAATTTCAGTATATTTCAGCTCATCTAGTCTGATTGTGGTTTATATTGAACATTTGACACATTAGTGTAAACCCCTTTGTGTTTCCATAATTCTTTTACCTATTCGACCAACACTCAGTCATCCAGTGTGGTTTTTACAATGCAGCCTCCTTTTGTAGCTTATAGAAACACTTCCTGGCAGCAGAGAGCAACATTTTCACTTCCACTGGCTGATTGCGTGGAAAGCATTGCCACCGTTGTGAAGTGGTTTCTACTTAAAGGGAGCTGTAACTCTTTATTGGCTGGAGAGCAATAAAAGGGAGCTCAGAGCTGTGTCTCTGCTGAACAGCCAGAGACACAGGAAAGAAACACCTGCCTCACAAAGTCCTGTCCTTTCATATCATTTCATTCATTTTTATTCTGTCATGTTAAAGATCACAATTTTTTCACAAGAAATATGAACTTCGTTACATTCCATGTCCAGATAGGAGCAGGGAGAAGAAAAAAATCTTATAATGCTTTCACAAATATTTAACAATTAGTCTGCCAAGTTTACACTAACTGAGATAAGGATATTGCAGCATTATAAAAAATAATAAAAATACATTAACAAATTCAGAAACTTACACACCTACTCTTAGCACCAAAATAGGAAAACAAGGAACACTCTCATCACCATGTTCATGTTTTCTTAGGAGTCTCTTTTTATACATGATCCTAAACTTAAATACATTCAAACAGCTCTTTATATTGATATGTAAAGAATTCCACGTTTTGACTCCAACAACAGAAATAAACATTGGCTTTAAGGTTGTTCGTGCAAATTGATGTTTGAAATTAAATTTCCTTCTGTGTTTCCCATCCTCTGAACTAAATACAAACAACTTTTGTAAATGTTCTGGTAATGCTTTATTTTTAGCTCTGAACATACTGCAACTTAATAAGGTCTCTAAAAAGTTATAAACATAATTAATGAACTTCCCCATTAACAAGGTGCAAAGCCTTCCCTAACATAATCTGAAACTCAATGTAATTATTTCAAGTATTTCCTCCAACAAGGAGCTCAAATTTTCAACAGCGTTTATTTATTTGTTTGTCCGTCAGCAGGATTACATCAAAAGTACTTAAGGGATTTTGACAAAACCAAAGATAGAAGCTATGGAAGATGGAGGGGATGTGTATCAATATAGAGATTCTGAATCTGAATCAAAAAATCCCTATCTCTCCTAATTGGTGAAATTTCACAAATTCATAACTCGGTTTGTAATTTACCGATATTTATGAAATTTGACTCATTTATGTTGGGTTGGTTCCTCAATCATCCCACAGAGTTTCATCCTGATCAGACTCAGATTGTGTCTATTCATCTAATTTCTGAGATCTATAGTTTGATGCATGTACTGCTGACTTGAAACTATCGCAGAGCTTTACAGGGGCACGCAGTGCCTTTCTATCACATTCATTAAATGTCAATGTTTACTCTAACAACATTTGTAAAGTGCCTCAAATCTCCCGTTGAAGTAATAATTCAAAGTCATTGAATTGGGTATTAAACTACACGGCTTGGATCTTTTCAATATTTGTCCAACCCCAACCTCTTGTTCTCACTGTAAAGTGAACCAAAGATCTGAAGTGGGCTCTGTACTTTGTGTGTGACATTCTCTGTGTGAAGGACGCTGGCATTCAGCCAGCAGCTTCTGCTACGCCAACCCAGGCGTTTAATTGAAAGCATAAAAAAACTTTCTTTAGGCACAAAAGTCCTTATGTAGGCTTTGTCGCAATTAGATTGAGCAGAAAGGCCAGCAGACCTGATGAAAAGGGATTAGGGGACGTGTTACTTGGATATTAGGTTGAATGAGTGTGTGCAGCCTGTGGAGGACTTAGCAAAGCTCTGACCTGCAGTGAATTTTGGTCATGCGGAAGAACAAAGAAACGATTAGCGGATCTGCCAAAGAGCTGCTATTGTCCTCTGGAATAAACCACCTTGTGTCCAACTCTCAAACAGCATGGGTGCAAATTAACTACCAAGTCACTCACAGTGTAAATGTAGAGTTTGACCAACAAAGCTGTGGGGCAGATATGGATGAGGCTCAATGCACAGGGCATTAGACATAATCTTTAACTGTAGCTGGTGATTTGCTTCAGAGCAACATAACTGCCTTCATAGAGTCAGAGAAATAACACTCAACGACAGTGGTACATGATTTTTTATTTTTTTTTAAATTTTTTATTTGCAAGTCAAACAATACACGTAAAACACAAAACAGAAACAACAACAAGAACAAGACAAAGTACAGGATGAAAGCAGTTATACAGTATACAGTCTAGGGATGGAAATCGAAAACCGGTTCTTTCCCAGTAATCCAATTCCTAGGAATTGTTTGTTTGCTTGCCTGTTGATTCCGCTTATTGGTTCCTCTTACGTCGCAAATACGTAACGATAAACTCCTCCAGGTCCTGTATGTTGTATTTATGCTAGCACCAAGTGAAGCTCCTTCCACCATATAGTTGTTTGCTGTCCACCGCGGAGAATCCACCTCCTCCACCCGCAGCTGTGCTGTCCTCTGTGCTGTGTTTCTAGCGTCTCTGTTGCTACGCTACTCACTTCCGGGTTTTGTACACTCTTGCAAAAGTTGCTTCTTGCACGGACTTCCACTAGTTTATATCCTCTTAACAAGTAATCAGACACGAGAGACAGACTGGTACTGATCGTTGTCTTTAGTTTGCTCTTTCACACGTTCACACACGTCACTGATGACATCACATGTAACAACCAGGGGACGGCGTCTCTGAAGGTCCATTTATAGAAAAGTAAACAAAGGCTAAACTAAAGCTTTACAGTTTAAATACATAACAATAAATGCAGCTGTACTGGTTAATATGTTCTTTTTCACAGAATAATTATTTGTTTTAAATCTGAATTAGTTCTAAATCAAGTTGTTCAAGTTCAAAAGGAGCACTGTAAATATTCTCAAATGTTTGTAGCCAAAATGTGACATATGTTGTAATAATAATAATAATTCATCAATTTTATATAGCACTTCTGTATATATTATTATCCAGTGAAGACAATCTATACCTGGTGGATTAAAAGAGAGCTTATATTCCTGAAGGAAATTAATAATAATAATAATGATGGCTTGGATATATATAGCGCTTTCTTCAAGGAGACTCAAAGCGCGTTACAGAAACCATTATTCATTCACACCAGTCACTCACACAGTCATACCGGTGATGGTAAGCTACAATGTACATACACCACCAACATTCATGCACAATTCATACTCATTCATACAAGGCAATGTGGGTAAAGTGCCTTGCCCAAGGACACAACAACAATGACTCGGTTAGAGCGGGATTTGAACCCCCAACCCTTCGGTTACTCTACCACTGAGCCATTTCATTCCCTCACCTAGTGAGAACCGGTCAGCGAATCGGTAAGGAATCGAATCGAGAAGCAGTATTGATAATGTAATCGGAATCGCTACATTTCCATCCCTAATACAGTCTATATATAAAATAAAAGGAGGATGGTGTGTGTGTGTGTGTTGGTATGTGTGTGTGTAATAAATGTGAAGTGGAAAATTATTAATGAATCATTATTGCTTTTGTTATCACTATCACCATCCTCGCCGCTGCCACTACCACCCCACCAGCCCACCAACAGCGCCGGCCCGAGAGGATCAAACCCCCACACCGGGCCCCAAAGCCCCACCCCCGAGCACCGTCGCTCCAAACAAACCCCCCGCGAAAAACCACCGAAAACAATTTTATATTACAGATTTTCACAAAATAAAAGTGAGATGCCAAAGGGGGTATGCTACCAATCTAGATTATCTCTTATTGCTAACTTCCGGGATTTAATCAGTGTGTGCTGAACTACAAAGCCTTTCCTCTATCATACAGCCAGTCTTACAGTTTTTCAATTTTCGAGAAAGACCTTCCATGTATAGGTTAAAGAGCATGAGTGACAAAATCCCACCCTGCCTCACCCCATTTGTCACAAAAAAAGAAGTTGATATCACAGTTCCCCATCTAACCTGCATTGTTTGGTTTGTGTACCCACAATGTAGGGCTCAGATTAGACGTCACCAATATTAAAATTTCTACTTTTTACACAATTGAATAGATCACTGTAATGCTTTCTCCACAATTCCACAACATTATCAGGCCCAGTAACTCATTCAACACTAGAGGGCAGAGGAACTTTAGAAGCATTCATAACACTCCTTTCCAAAAATCTTGCACATTATTTTGCAACAGTATTCGGGCTAAATAGTCGGCCCTGAGATGGTGCTCTGTCCTTTTCATGTATCGCACAGCATACTTAAATTGCTTATCCATCTGTTTTTTACCCTCACATACAGGGCCACTCCTTGGTTTACCTGCAGCCACCCAGTTTTTAAAGGCATCTTTAGCCTGCTGGTGGGGTTTCCTCACATGCTCATCATTGAGTCTTTTAGTCCAGTCACAACTAAATCATACATATTGCACACATCTTCAGTATAATTCGGGTTATCACAATTAAAATTGCCACACATTAAAGCATTGTGAGGAATGGGGATATTGCTGAGGCTCCTTTCTGTCAGATAATAGTAGTAGTGTAGATCACACTCTGTGATCTTTGCCCACTCCACTTTCCCATCTCTATATTTAATATAACAGAGACAGGCATGTGATCTGCTGTTGCCATCCCATATAAGATCTCAACATCCACTATAATAATTTTGAAGTATCATGCTAAGAAATGTTTGGGTCTCCTCTTCTGTGTACACGTACCGCGCCATGTTTTCTTGATGTGCGACCAGATACCTCACGTCATGTAACCATGTTCTGTGACGTGTATTTGTGAAAAAAGCGTTTCCATAGAGCTTTTGCGACACATTTCATTGTCGAAACATCTGAAATACCTCCTCATGAAAGAACCAAAACCATTTAGTGATATTTGAGTGAGATTAAAAATGGTTTCAACCTAACCAATGGGGAAGGAAACTCCTTTGAGGTTTTCACCTTGTTGAAGACTATTTCTGTGTGGATATAGCAGAATATCTCACTAGTTTATTCTCTTTCAATATTTTCCCAAAACAATACTTTTTTTTCACTGTTAGATGATCTATCCCATTTTTCCCAATGAGCTTCAGTTTGGTTTTTGTTGTAATGGCTGCGTTGTTGTTGACATCATTAAAATCATCAGTTCTAGCCCTATAGCCCAGCTGTTTACATGTACTGTATGCATATACAGTCCAAATACATTATGAGCATTTATTCTGCTCATTAGAATATTTGAGATTCTGCCTTTCTATGTTCTCCCAGTAATGGACTAAAGTGATTTATCAGCTTTTATTACTGTTATAGGTTGGTAAGCACAGCTTAATCTGCTACAGAGCATTTTCTCTTCCTTTTCCCTTTCCCGTGTGAAAGCATTGGTGGAAACAACATGCTCATTCTTTCCTGCTTTATTTGTAACAAAAACAAATGTTTTTAGGAACTGGTTGACTCTTTAATTGATCAAATTTGTTTGGTTAAAGCCACCGTTACTGGATTAGCATTTTACACACTTTTGTATCAACCCTGATACCAACATGTAAAACTCTGTTAATTCAATTCAATTCATTTCAACTTTATTTGTATAACGCAATTTACAACATAGTCATCTCAACGCGCTTATCAAAATATTAAATTCATAATAAAAAAGAGAAAACGCAACAAGATCTACATGAACAAGCATTTAGCGACAGTGGGAAGAAACAACTCCCCTTTAACAGGAAGAAATCTCCAGCAGAACCAGGTTCAGAGGTGGCAGCCATCTGCGTCGACTGGTTGGGGTTAGTGAACAGAAAGACCAACAGAACAGGATAGAGAGATAGAATATCAGAGTGTCCCAGACTAGTTGAGTCGTGAACCACAGATCAGGAACTGACATCATCAGCTTCACGACACCTGAAACAGAGCAGAGAGAAAAGGACGAGGAGAAGGCACTGACTGCAGAAAAACATGATGCAGTATTATCAAGTCAGCCTGCCTTGGCCTTGGGCCTCACTCCCAGTGGCCTAGTCAACACTTATTATAAAAGCGACAAATCTCTTTCCATTTATTGGTAAGCTAACAGCGACTCCAAGGACTGTAAATGCGATCGTTCACAGACGAGCCCATGTCCGCTCTAGTGGTTAGGTTATGTTATGATTCAGTCCTGTTTATGCGGACTGTAAATCATAACCAGTTACATCAGAATTTGAATCTCTTCTTGTTTATTGAACCAGAAAATGCGACCGTTTACAGATGAGCCCATGTCCGCTCTAGCGATCAGATCATGTTATGATTAAAATGTGAGATTTTCCTTCTTATTTAAAAACAAACAATCTTTGTGTTACACCAACAAATTTTGACGACATGTAGTTTGTCTCTAGAGCTGCATTTATGTTTTAAATTTAAAATGTGCTTTTTACAACTGTGACAATGATGATCCAGTTGCTCTCAAAATGTATATATTTAGATGAACAATGTTGATTTATGTCTGGATAACAACAAACATCTAAGTATGCACATTTCAACAAACTCCAACTAAAATCCTGCTGATACTGTAGTTCCCACTTGTACATTATTAGCAATGCATTTTCTAACACATGTGCATTTGGACTGGAGGCGGAAACTGGGAAAGATTACCCAAAGAAAACTAATCACACAAAAGGAGAACAATCTCCCCTTTGCAAAGCAATTCACAGTCGTTTTGCACTTTGGTCAAAATTCTGTCCACAGTTTTGGCATCATTATTGTCTCCTGGACAATGTTTTTGCATTGTTGCCCAGTAGAACCAGTGTTACAAAGACAGACATCATTGACATGTTCCTCAATCTCAACATCTGTGTTTATATGGTTGTTTTAAAAAAACAACATCTATAAATGCACTGTTAAAAACTTGTAAACTTGATGGAGCATGGGTAATAGTTTTGTCACCTGGCAGTTAAACAGCCCATTTAGAAAACATCATTAACATTTATTGGGCATTTATTTTGATGGATCAAAGAATTTACAGCACAGGATGATAGAACACTCTAATTATACCTGGAATGATCGCATTTTGATCAAAACCAACAAATTAGACGAATAGAGCTAAAAACGGTACTTCAGTCATTTTATAGCACAGCATAAACTACAGTGCTTTGAAGTCAATCAACACTTTATGCTCAAAGAGGTTCATACAATCAAGATACAATATTCCTCTGAGCCTACAACACAAACTCAAAAATAAGTACTCACAACTTTGTTTAATAACTTAACAAAGTATTTTGGCTGACGCTCAAAAGCTTGTAAAGAATAGTCAAAAGCTTCCACAGCATGAGTTCATCACACACACAGATATACAAACAACACTGCTAAATGTTTGAAGTGTGGAAAAATACACAGCATTGCATAAAGAGTAAACGGCGATCGGCTACATTTACATGAGAGCTTTAATTCCCCTTTAATTCAGAATAAAAGTTAAATCTTCTTAAAAACGATTAAAAATCACAGTGTAAACACCTAATTCTGGATGAAAATGGCCATTTCAAATTTAACTTAAATCTGAATAAGTGGCTGGTTTATTCTGTTAATTTGTTGATCTTGTATACATTCATTCCACTTTAAATTAACTCCAGTCGTTCTGTGCATGCTCATTATATACTGTATAGTAGGGATGTAACGATTAATCATAAGGCAGTTAGAAATTGATTCATAGGTATCACGGTTCACATCGATGCTGTGAAATTTGAATCTCAGTACTTTTTTTACCCAGCAGTGGAGGCGGCGGGCGGAATCTGCTATTACTTTCTTTCTGGCCGCCTTCTACAATTAAACATGTTCATATATGATTCCTTACCCCTTTAGCACTGAAAGAATATCTGTAATATTACGTGAATATCTGTAAAAGTCACGTTTTTCTATTAGCTCTGTCTGCTAGCGTAGCATCTCTTCTTCACTGCAAGATATCTGCATGCCAATATGAATAATTATATTCTGAATTTAAAAAAAATTATGTAACCGTGGCCATTGTGTGCTGACAGGAATACTATAGAGCCAGGTATGGTGGAAGAAGCATCAGGATTTTGGGTTTCTCTGTGGCCTAAACTGAACATGATTATTACAGAGGAGAAAAAAAGGAGTGTTTGATAGAAATGTATGGGTTTTCTTTCCTTCATTCAAAAATACAGGATGTATGTCTGTGTTCATTCTTCATCTCTATGGCTGGGTTCGAAATTACTTACTAATGTACTACTCATACTAACATACTACAAATACTATATCTGACATCAAAATGAGTATGTAGTGTGTTCACATTAGATAGTATGGAAAGATTGAGTATGCAAGAAATACCCGAATGTATACTATATGGAGACATTTTCTGAAGTATGCACGGTGGGCGCACTAGTCATACTCATGGTGCAATGTGAGCAGGATATAAAATGGTCCTGGGGCCGGCTTTAAGCTAAAAATCAAACATCCCCTTTTCAAGAAAAAAAAATATCTTCTTGTGCTCCATTAGTTTTGACACTTTTGTAAATAGGGCTCTTCATTTGAAGTTAACCAAAAGTTGTGTCAGTACAACAATGGAGGGTCTCTGAAAATCTCAAAAATGTTGGCATAAAATGTGTTTCAGCAAGTTTTATGGATCAAATGTCCTCATGTTGATATTCTACTTTCTCACTTCAAATGCTTTTCAGAAATTTTAAAGGTGGAGAATCAACAGAGATATTTAGCCTCAGTGTGCTTCTAGTTTTTGTCGTTGTAGGTTCGAAATGCATCTTAGGAAACTTGGAAATATACTTCAGTGGGAACGCTCATCATCCTAATCATCCTGACCATACTTTTAGTATATACTTATTGAGTTTGTAGAGCATAGTTCGGAATGTGCCATTTTAAACACAGCCTGTGTTTATCAAACATGTTTGCTTTCTCCATGAGGACTAAACTTTATGAGGCTACAGCAATCATTTGGTCAACTTGATCAATATTTGACTAGTTTGAGTGCGTTGCTGGAATAGATCTAGGCAGAGAGTAGTTTTATATATCTGTTCCCTCTGTGTATGTTTTTGGGTTTAGACAATGATTGGGGATCAGCAGTAGACAATGCACCAACAGCCACACTGTGTCCAAGCACTGGCTGTGAACTACTTTGCTTTTTTTATCCAACAGGCTCTTCTAAAGTGGATCAAGGTATGCCTCTGTGAAAACTAGTTATTTTCAGCTCCATCTCAGAACTGTCCTCAATTCCAGAGGCTGTAAAACAGATCAGAAACCCAATACAGCACATGTCATATTGTAGATTGCTGTGTGTCTCGCTGCCAATCTGGTTCATTTACTGTTCCGCTATGGTTTCATTTAAGGGATTAGATTATTGGGATCAATGTCCATTCAGTGTTCTAACTTTGTTTCAACTGTTTCTATCTTTATCTGCAGGATCACTCATTCAGTGTGGGATCAGAGCCTTACACTTAGAGGAACAAAGAAGTTGTTTGGAAGCTGCAACAGCCGTGGGTTTACCACAGTCATGTCTTCAAACGTAACCATTTGATGTGTAATGATGGTGAGACATAAGTGGAAGGTGAGTGCTCTCTGGATGCTGCTTCCCAGTTAACAAGACAGTTGTTAATGTTCTGCCTGCTGGGAGCACGAAGGAAACACAAAGGTCACACCTCTATACAGCTCCCAGGTGTGTGTGTGTGTGTGTATAGGTGAAGCGGGTCAGCTGGTGTTGTGAATCAGGCCGCTAAAGAGTGAGACACGGCTTCTTCACAACACCAGGGTTCCTCCTCACCACTTCCTGCTGCAACCTGACGAAGGACAAACACATATTCCATGTTGATGTGTTTACTGTTCAAACTTCTGGAAACAAGGAAACACACTCCTTTTCACCACTTTTCCCACCTAAGGTCACCTATGTTGACCCATTATTGTCACTTTTAAACTGTTTTCACCATATTTCATGCTTATTTTTGCCCATTGTTTGTCAGTTTAAAATAATTGTTCTTACTTTTTAAATGGCATTGCCCCAACCCCCTCCCCCCATTTCTGCCACTTTTAAGCCAATATTGACACTTTGAAACCCTTTTACCTCGTATTCTCGCTTTGTTTTTGGCCACTCTAATTTGCAACTTTTAATTAATTTCTGTAGTGTAGCCTGTGAGTAAAATAATTACAAGATCTATTAAATGTTTATCAGGCAGTGGGCTGGAGTAAGTAATTGTTTATTTACTATTATAGTTGGTGTCATTATTATTTTTATGTCATTATTTAGTGATGTAAATGTTTTTGATAATATTTTATTTAACAGTTTGCATTATTGGTGCATAATATATATTTGAAATAATACTATTGAAGCCAATGTGTATTATGTTTTTTTTCTTTCTTTCTTTTATAATCCTGGGTTTATTTCCAATGGTTGATTGTCGTAATCTTGTGAATTATGCAATCGAAAAATGCGGAAGTAGACGACCTGTGTTTTCACCGCACTCAATGTTTTGAAAGACAGAGTTTCAACGCACCCAATGTTTTGAAAGACCGACCAGCTGGAAACAATAATTGCATCGAGTTGTGAGTAAGACAGAGGAAGTCGTTCGTTTTAACTATTACACGTGACTGTGTGTATGTGTGTGCGTGTGTGGTGTGGGCCCACCACCATTGCTAGAGTTGATTTGACACGTGTTGGATTCCATTGTGTGTGTCGTTGTATACTGTTATTCATCCATCTTAAAATATAGTTCATATAAAGTTGTTTAAACATATTTCATCTCTGGATCTCAGCGTTATTGATGAGGAATATATAGTGAATTAGTTGTGTATATTGGTGGGATCATACACTTTTGAGGTACACTTTTGTGGTATCTATCTTTACAAATTTAACTGAACCCTAGCACCCCTCCATTCTCAAGAAGGGCTTCATATAGAGTGGTGTGCAGGTGCTACAGTAGTTTTTCTAAATCCCCAATTTTAACCCACTTTATTTCTGATTAGAACACAGATTTACACTTTTTAGGATGATTACATACTATGGTGCAAATGATAATAAACTTCCTGGATGACAGTGGATATTATTCAGATAAACAAATAAATGTGGTTATCATGGATTCATAGAACAATGGACCATCATTTTTGCTGACTTTATGGATGAGCCCCAAATAGCTCTCCCCTTTATTTCCCCTTATAGATGTGGCTCTGTCTCCACATGACTGTTCTTCAATGTTCATGTGTGTGTTCAACCACCTTCAAGTACAAATACATGTTCCATGTTTATGTGTTGATTGTTCAAACTTCTGGAAATATGGTTTAATAAAATCTTTCTAAAAACATTTGTTTTGCATTGATGTTTTAACAGAACCAAGCTGTCTCACTGATAAACTAGTAGCTATCTTCATTAGCTAGGCTAATGCTTTAACGGTTCCTGAACTTTTGATACACCCCCTGCAGGTAGAAAGGGATGTTGATGAAAAGGTTCTACAATGTGTGAATAAAAGAGCATTGTAAGTCTGTTGATGTGTGCAACACAAACATAACAGAAAGGGGGCGCCACTTGAAATACAATAGAGGGTTTTCACGGCACGTCATCAACCCGGGAGTCGCCATTTTGGAGATAAGTGTTGGACACTTGTACACAATAAACCAAGCGTGCATGGGTTTTAATTATCCTTTTTTACTTCGTCTGAAACACAGAGACACAAGCACATAAACTCAGCGTGGCTGCACACTCTCGGACATCTGGGTCGACTGAGCTACACATGGCATCATGGACCTGTTGCTCAAAGATGATGCTTATGACTCTCAAACACTTGTTCCAATATTCTGCACACTCACACACAGTAAATATTAAAGAAGGCTAACTGTGGACTTCATACTGTCACTCTCGTTACTTTTTCTTACCTGAAACACAGAGACACAAGCACATAAACTCAGCGTGGCTGCACACTCTCAGACATCTGGGTCGACTGAGCTACACATGGCATCATGGACCCCTGTGCTGCCCCAAAAGTGCCTGAGTTACCTTATTCAGTGTAATCCACAAATAAACCAACTAAAATATCACAGTGCCCTTGTACAGAAATATCTAACAAGAATGATAAATTAAAATGTCAAAAATATCAGACAAAATAATATGAGACAAATAAAATATCAGAATAATATTGAAAAATACAACTGGGGGTGCCTAATAATATGGCCCTAACACATCCATCACCATATATATATCCAATGTTAGAGATGGCCGATATTATTTGAAGTGCCTGATGACCATATGGCCCTCACATAAGCAGCCAGTTTACAAACAGCACACAAATGAGCAAATCCCAAATTTTGAGAGGAAATGGTAAACTATTGGCGTGTTTTTGGCTGCACTAATCGGTCAGACCGTGAAAAACGTGAAGTTTTATAGACTGCCAAAAATTAAAACAGATCAGGGAAGAACAATGTGTGCATTTTATAGTCAGTAGTTCTACAACAGGAGAGCAGTGACATGAGAATAGCTCACCGTTGTTGCACCAGGGAGCGGACATTAGAACGCAGGATGGAAGGATTAGCTTTTAGCTTGGTTGCTAGCCCTGCTCGGCATCCCCGCTCCTGCTTCTGATCACGCCGCTTACGTCTCCTCCGCTGGCGGACACCGCTGGAAAAGAGGCTCCGCTACTTCGTAGGCCGCTGGAATAGCCAACGGAGGAGACGTAAGTGGTGTGATCAGAAGCAGGAGTGGGTGTCATGGTCTGAGTTTACCTCCGTACTGAGATTATGACCCTAACATAATCCAATAAACAAATAAAACACGTGTCCGTTCACTTTGAAAACAAAAAAGAATAAAAAATTTTTAGCAAAACATTTTTCGGTAGTGCGCATGTATGTGCATATACAATCTCAGTACGATGTGAACTCAGACCATGACACCGACTTCAAGCGAAAAGTCATCTACTTTTCAAAACAATAGCATCTCTTCTTGTCATCCATTAGTTTGTTAAGGTTTTTGTAAATAAGGCTCTTGTTTTGAAGTTAACTGGAGGTTTTGTCAGTAGCGCAATGGTGGGTATGAAATGTGTAGACGCAGGTTTTATGGATCAAATGAGCAGATGATAATGTAGGAGACGGCAGAGAATAAAAACATAATCATTCATAAAGTAGTACCAAAGCTTCTACAATTTGTTCAAAGAAATGAGAAACTTCTTTTTTTGATGCGCACAAGTGAAGATTAAATAAGTAGTCTTGAGAATTTAAGTTCTGATCTGAGAAATGCACCAAAGCGACCAATAAAACCTGTAAATAGATGATTTATTTCAGTCATTTCTTTCAAAAAGGGAAACCTGATGAAGTATTGTAAATAGATTCATGGAGTAGCTTGACACAAAGAAAGTAGCAGTAGTCGCCTAAGTCCTAGATATGTCTGTGTAGACTGGCTCTGACACCGTTAACTTTATGGGTTATTTGATTTTTGGGATTCAATTTGATGTAAGTAATAGTCATCATGACTTTACAAATAAGGCCTGGCTTATACCGTCCTGTAAGGAGGAATGAGTTTCCCTTTTTGAATTGAAACACTGAAATATATCAACTTTTTCATTGATAATCACATTTAATAAGAATTACCTGCACATATTTAAATGACATGACAGTGCGTTCTCATCAACCAACCAATCATTCATTTCTACAACGCTTCGACCTCTAAACTGTGTTACAAAGGGTAACATCTGGTACTGGTACTCATCATGCCTGTATGGATACAAATATTTTGAAGAGAAAAAAAACAACATTTTGACTTAGAAAATGTTTGTACCATAAAACTTTTACTATGTGAACACAAGAAACACAACACTTGCAGTACAAGAGTTATAATTTTATAGATAGATAATTATTGAAATTAAAATTAAACTGGGCTTTAAGCCTTTATTCGTCATGTATGTTGTTACGCATATATATTGAAATTTGTCCTCAGCAATTTAACCCATCCCTGGGGAGCAGTCGGCAGCCATTTTGCAGCGCCTGGGGAGCAGTTTGGGGTTAAAGGACTTGCTCAACATCCCACAGTGATGGCCCAGGTGAGGCTTGAACTGGGATAGATAGTAGGGATGTAACGATTAATCGTAAGGCAGTTAAAAATCGATTCATAGGTATCACGGTTGATATCGATTTTCTGACAATTGAATCGCAGTACTTTTTTTAACCAGCAGAGGGCACTATCCGGAAGTGTTGGCGACGGGCGGAGTCTGCTAATACTTTCTTTCTGGCTGCCTTCTACTCTTAAATATGTTAATAAATGATTCATTACCCATTTAGCACCAAAAGAATATCTGTAATATTACTTGAATATCTGTAAAAGTCACGTTTTTCTATTAGCTCTGTCTGCTAGCATAGCTTCTCTTTTTCACTTCAAGATATCCGCATGCCAACCAACCACTGGGTTACCAGCGCCCTCTGCTGGTCCAAACAAATATGACATAAATCAGTGCAATGACGGTTTTTTTTTTTTTAAAGTCCAATTGTTCAGGCACAAAATGCATTTTCAGTTGCACTTTTAAAAGAAAAATAACTATTATGCAGTTTTGCATTGTTTATTATAGAACCAGAATTTAAATTAATAGGCTTCATTTTCATTTGTATTATTCCTTTATTTATTTAATTCAAGATTTATTTTTAGTTAAATTGCATTGTTTTGAATAGTTTATCAAGGAATTCTTTTGACAATGAAAAATACAAGAAAAATAATACAGTATTTGTCTACAGTCCCATTTTGTAAATGAAAAAATCGTGAGAGAATCGTATCGTGAACCCAGTATCGTGAATCGAATCGTATCGGGAGTTGAGTGAATCGTTACATCTCTAATAGATAGATAGATAGATAGATAGATAGATAGATAGATAGATAGATGCTACAATGAAACATTACACACTCGTCTTTTTAATGAGGGACACTTCATGCAGGTAGGCAATGAAATACTTGGTTCCCTCGATGTAGTTGTACCTAAATGAGGACGAAAAGAAAAGATAGTTGTCATCAAATGACCACACTCCAAAACGACTAATGTGCAAGTCATCTTTAAAAAAATACCATTAATCTACACACAATATAAGCCCCTGCAACAGATGAGTAGCTAATAGAACTTCCTAGAGGACCCTGAGGAATGGAAACACACTAATGGCTTTCTTCACAGTGCGACGGCAGCAGCTGGTGAGACATTTAAAAAGTCCCTGAAGGTAAACCACATTATATTTATTTTAAGTGTCTCTCAGCACCTTGTGTTTTTAGGCAGTTTAAAGCAATCCTAGTCTATTTGAGTGTAAAGATTAATGCACTTTCTTAACATTACTACTACACCTTTACCTCCACTTGATACGGTTTACCTGTAACTCATTGTTTCATGCTAAATTTAACAGCCTGAACAGAAGAGAGGCAGTCACAGCAGACGGAGGTCGAACCTGCTCATTTTCTCATTCTGGGAGTGCAGCCCGTCATCAAAGCCTCCAATGGGCATCATAATAATGCTTTTTCCCGTCACGTCCTGGAAGGTCCTGGCAATTGGAATGGTCGCCCCTTCACGGATCAGATCAGGATCAACATTGAATACTGTGGAGGAGAAGAAAGTCAGACATGAACTGATCAGTATTTGAAGGAAATTCTCCAAATAAGGTTTCCAAAGTAAGCGATATTAGAACTAGAATTAGCACCCGAGGGTTTGACTATAAAGGTGGAGAAGGACAAACTCATTACACAGCTTTAACACTTTAGAAGGGGCTGTTAATGGATGTTTATGGGCCCTCAGAGACCTTAGACTTAAACCTGTGCAATGTATGAAATCTTTGTCATCAATACTACACTATTGATTTATTAGACCATCAACAGATAGATTATATTGGTACTATGGCCACAAAAATAACTATGTTTGATACTGGTTTGTCTTTTTATATAATAATAACAATAAAGATCTGAAAAGTCAATAGTGTAACATGAGCTTGTTTAAAATATTCAAATTGTACAACATTCTGTTCGGTGGCTCTGATGCCTTTATGAAGTCATGCAGGTTGGTCAAACCTGGGAAATGCTATCCATAAAGCTAACTGTCCATAGTTAATGCTAACTAAGGGCAGCTGAACCAAGACAAATAAAGGAAGAGCACAAGGGGCCTGTACTATGAAGCTGGATATGTATATCCTGATATCTCTGCGTTAGCTGCACCTGACCAAACATTCTCCGTCAGAGAGCAGCTGTACTATGAAGAAGGCTATCAACACATTCACAGGGGATTTCAGCCTGACTACGTGCAAGCTCCAGTGACTGGGGGTGAGATTGCAGACCAATCACAAACACAGAAAAACTGCGCAGACTTATGCAGGCAGAGATCTGACGACAGTTAATGGTAAAAATTGTGAGAATAAACAATCTTAATTAATGGAAGAATAAACCGACACTCTGATCAGTTTCACTTTATAAAGGCACAGACCTTGTCTGTGGCTCTGATGCTGCGTTCATACAGCTCAGCCTACATCAAAAAGTGGATAATCTTTGTATTTTATAGAGCCTGTATCATCTTTCAGGACTGAGGTTCTCTGCGTCGCCACAGTATACATGAATTAATTAATTAATTAATTAAAGGGTAGGTAATTTTCCAAAACTAACATGATTTTTAAAGTAGGATCCTCTAAGTGCTCTGCTTTAACCCGCCCCCTCCCCTCTGTGCTCCCTCTAAAGCCACGCCCCTCACTCACACGCACGAGCGCCGGTTCTCCAAAAGACCTCAGCTCATCGCTTGTATTGTGTAGAAACTACATCGTCTCATTCAGCGTTAAGTAAACATTAAAATTTGTCATTATATATGATAAAAAACTTGACTAAAAAGTCTGTCACCGGTAACGGCTTTGAGTGTGGGCTAGTGCCGGCAAGGGGTCGAGAACAAGCAGGGAGAAAGGGAGATGTGATTGGTTAAAAAAAACGGACCGTCTTTTTTCATTGGTCAAAGTTTTTACAGGTTTACAGCTGCTACAGATGATGGATTTTCTTTGTTCCTTTTTCAGAGCACATAATATCATAATTTCTGTCATGACATAAAGACAGTTTCAATCAAAAACTCAAAAAGTGTATCTGGAGGAAATTACCTACCCCACCTTTAATGAATGTATTGTCAGAAAAACGCCTGACGCACACAGGTTTTATCAGCTGACTAATGCAGGCCAGTCCATCAGATAAAAATCTGTTTGTTTCCTATTGGATGTCATCAGTAAACAACAGGATTGTACTAATGCCTAAATATTTTCTCGCTCCTGTCAGTTGTCACATCAGATCCACGCAGCGACTTGTTCACAAAATGATCCTTTTTCTTGGGCTGGTCGTTTTCCAAGAGAACTGATTGGTCAGGAGGTGGGGCTTTAGTACTCGCTCAGATCTTATCCAAAACAAAACCTACTCCTCCCGACCAAGTTAGCCAATTAGCCTAAGTTACCATGGTGATTTAGCCCCGTAAGAGGTTAATCAGCATCATAGTATAGCACTCGCGGAATAAATCCTCCAACTTAGTGTGATAAGAGGAAATCCAGCTACATAGTACAGGACTGAGTTGTTTTTTCATAATTTTTTGTACATAAATAAGTGTTTTTTTGTCAAAGCAGGGCTGACTTTAGGTCGTTCGATGCCGTAGGCAAGAGTGGATCTTTTTAAATTATTATTTTAATTTTTTGGGGGGGAGTGGGGTGCAATTTGGTGCCCCTCCAGCAGTTGGCGCCCTGTGTTGCCTGGCAGGAAGGCTGGCCCTGTGTCAAAGTAACATGGCTAACATATAAAGATGAGTCCAACCCAAGCAAAACACTTAACCTCACTCCATCAAACACTATATAGAAACACAGCAATTAGCTAAAGGCATTATGGGTATCCTTGTGACCAATTCTGCTTGTGTTTCTATGACGTGTATGTTGCTACCTCTTTTAATAGCAGCCTTGCCAGCTTCAAAGACAGGATCCTGAGTGTCAGCGAGCCAAGGCTTGGCCCCGATCACCATGGTGACTTTCAGCTTGTTAGGACTCTTCCTCTTTGAGAACACTAAGTGAAGGTAGTCAGTCACCTATAAAGCACAAAACAACAAGCTGAGCTGCTCCTGAAAACCATCCTGACAAAGACAGAAAAGTTCTATTTTTAACATTTACCTGTTTCTTCACCACTGCAGGGTCCATGTTGGGGACTTGTCTAATTGAGAATTTCGCAACGACCTTAGCTGGGATAACAGTTTTTGTCCCATGATCGGAGAAAGCCCCTTGAATACCGTGGATGCTAACTGTAGGGTAGCGCCACATATGAGCTAACAAATCCACCTGAAAAAAAATCAATTCAATGTTAAACATTTTTATTTGGTTCCAGAGTTCATTTCTTAGAAGTATTTTTTTCATGTGACCAAAATGAGAAGACTGAATAAAAAATAAATGCATGTAAATGAAAATTGTATCAAAATGTAATGACAGTTTATAACGATAAAAAAAAAAAAAAAAAAACTATAATGTTCACAGTGGACAAAACCCAATCAGAACTAAGTTTGAAGCTTTTCATCCAGATTACTTTTTGGAGGCTGGACAATCAGGGAAGTGATCCAATCACAAGTAAGTATTTTTGGGTTTTGAAGAAATTATATGTGTCATGTGGTCTCTAGACAATTTATGTCTGCAACCTTAAAAAACTGTAAAACATAAATAAATAAATCTCTGAACCTAAAAGAAAAACAGATCAAACTTTATATTTGATTTTTTTTAAAAAAAAGGCAACATGGTAAATAAACTGTGTGGAACAACCATTACTGAAAAATAAACTTGAAGCGACATCTGCAGGCAAGTCAAAGTATTGCACTTTAAGCCCCCACCAGCCTTTGTTAAAACCGTTTTTCTTTTCCCAAATATACAATTTAATGATATTTAAATATTTCAGAATTGCTCTAAACATTCTGCCTGTCTATACAGCCTTTCTTAAATATTCTGAAATAGTTTTTATTTAATTTTTTTTTAAGTGATGCTACATTGCTCCAGATGTTTTGGAGTGAGGTCGTTAAACTGATTTCTAAATTGACAAATAGTGTTATTCCAATGGAAGCAAACTTATGTTAACTCCATATTTACTCTGAAGGCTTCTCTGCACATGTAAAGAAATGCAAACTCATCCATTTCTGTCTGTTGCAAGCTAAACGTGTGATTGCTCTAAAATGGAAAGATATTGAGGGACCTAATTGCAATCAGTGGATTAAGGAAATGTCTTGTAATCTCGCATTAGAAAAAAGGACTTATATAGTCAGAGGCAGAGCTGAGGAATTTTACGAGATGTGGACTTCTTTACACTTTATGGATGACATAAATGTACAATTGTCTGCGACTAGACAAGGACTGGTGCCACCACCATCATCGTAACAAGAAGGCCTGTGATTTGCTATTTTACCTCTCGTTAAGTTGTTTGTTTTAATTTTTTTTCTTTCCTATTTTTTCTTCATGCATTTTTATTCTATTTTAATTATTTATTTTCTGTACATTCCTTCTTATCTATGATCACTTTTTATGTGATTTTATTTTATTATTTTTACATGTGATTTTATTTTATTTTCCTTTTTTTTTCTTTCTTTGCTGATAATCTTGTATTGCTGAGGGTGGGAGGGAGGGAGGGTTTTTGTGAATTAATGTTTGTTGTTGTTGTTCATCCTATAAATGAAAAATTCTATAAACAAATTGTGACGTTCACTCAACATATTGTGTTTTGTTGTTTTTTGTTTAGTTTAGTTTTTTGTCCCTTTTTGCTGTATATTACTTTTATACAATGTATTTTGTTATTTTTTTGTTAACAATGCATAACCTTCAGGAAGAGCAGCAATGTTAGTTTTACTGTATGGACAATAACTTATGATTGTTTTATTTATGGAGGTAGATTCGTGTCTTTTTTATTCAATAAAAAAACAAAAAAATTTTCAATACCCTCAAAAAAATCACTTTAATCAAAAAAAAACTTTTTAAATCAAAAATAAAGTTTACTTCAATTAAAAATGTATGTTTTCAATCATTATTTTTTTTATAAATAATTAAGACAAATGAAAATATTTATTTTTGATTAATTTTTTTAATTTTTTTATTTTGATTGAAAAGTTTCCTTTGGATTTAATAATTAAGATATAAATCAACCTCCAAATAAAAAAAAAAAGGAAAGAAAAAAAAAGGGTTGATGAAATCAACGATGTTCAAATAACAACTGTGTGGATCTAGAAACCTAATTTCCATCCCATATCAGGTTCATACATGTTCAATTAATCTTTTACAAAACAATGGCATAAACTCTTAGTCGACTATATCTGTAACAGATTTAGTTAACTAAAATCAGTCATCAGCTAAATCTATACTAAAACCAGAGTAGTCCTATATTTAGACTAAAACTATGCTGCATTTTTAGTGACTAAATCTAAATTTGTTGTCATAAATGACCACTGATTGGTTCACTAGTTCACAAATCCCAGTTAGAAAGGTAAAGGGTGTTAATTTATTAAATGTGATTGTGGCAGCATCATTGATTCTCTGTAATATCCAATCTTACTCAAGCTGAGTCAATAAGGCAATGGTTGTGTATCAATCCTTTTTAGTTATCCATTATCCCGAAAATGGATTTGATGCTAAAGCGAGGCTGAACCAGTAGATCAAGGCATTTGGCGTTGATGGCGTCCTGGTTTTACGGTCTGCCCTCATCTGCACTGTAAGCACTGAGCCAGGGGGAATCAATTCTAAGTCAGTTCTGGTGTAATTCTGGTGTTTTATCTAGTGAAAAAGTAGCTCTATAAAAGTGTGGGCACGCCTTTCCTAGAGTTACCTGCTAACTGCTGCTGCAAAAATTAAGACACTAGTAAATTAGCAGCGAAAGTGATGGAGTTGTAGAGCCGTGGTTTTTTTGGAAATATATCAGAATAATGTATATCTTCTTTTGGTTGGGAAACTGACTTATTATTATTTTACGCCTTACCTTGCTGTTGTACATGAGTTGGTCCACACCAATCTTGTTTTTGTAGTTTTCTAAGTCAAACTGGATATCCTGGTACATTTTCCACTCCTCATCAGAGAGAGGAGCCACTGCTTCTCTGATCCCAGGAATCAAGATCTTTCCATTTGGGTCGATAAGTGTGTCTGTTGGTGGAACCAGAACAATGAATTACTACCATTACGGCAAGAAATTAATTTATTTCAAAGTCACTGAGGCTGAATAAATAATAAACTGTATGTAAAGATGTGTGCTCAATAGATGGATGTACGTATACATTTTAGGACATCCTCAGGTCAGAGTGAGGTATCAGCAAAACCTCTGTCATTTATCAGACCAAACAGACTCATGACTCAGCAAAATCTCCGTTAAATGAAACAGCCTCACTTGTCAAACCAAACGCCATTAAATGAAACGTCCTCAGGCTTCAAAATAAACGTCAACAGACTCGATGGCCTCAGGTCGCAAAAGACAACATGGTATTTTATTTTGAAGAAGTAGGTTGAAAAGCCATTCTTTTCTTTTATGTTTTAAAATTTAAGATATATCAACATATTGTTTGATTAATAAAAACACAGTTACATTAAACGTTGATATATCATAACCTTTGAAAATAAATTAAAAAATACAGCTTTCAACTTACTTTCGTATCCAAAGTGAAGTCATGTTTTACCACTTGAGGTTTTATTTGAGGCTGTTTAGTCTGATGACTTTTATTTTGAAGCCTGAGGACATTTCATTTGACGTTTGGTTTGATGAATGACAGAGGTTTTCCTGATATCTCACTCTGAGACCTGAGGATGTCCTAAAATGTACCCATGTGGCTGATGAGTCCATAATTTCTCTCTATACTCTTAAGTGTGTGCGATGTTTTCTACACTCGCAAAAGACTCACCGAGAATGCCAATGAGGTCCGTCATTGGTTCAATGACTGTGCCTCCATAAACACCAGAGTGTAAATCCTGTTTAGGTCCTTCAATCTACAAACATAAAGAACAGAAGCCTTTAGTATCCCACTGTGAGGGCGAACAGACAACAAACAACACAACCTCAGCAAAGAAGTAGCAGTTGCCTCTGGTTCCGTAGGTGAGGGCAGGCCTTCTGCTGAGCCAGCCACAGTCTGAAATGATGATGTAATCAACATCTGAGAAGAAGATGTCTCTCTGAGCCACGATCATGTCCTCAAGGCCGTTGGAGCCTGTCTCTTCCATGCCCTCAATGATGAACTTTACGTTCACTGGCAACTCCTGAAAAACAGTGACAGTAAGACTTTGTAATCCTGAGATGAACTGGTAACAATGACTGGACTGGATTAGTTCATGAGGACTCTACAGTCACAATAACAATAAAGGTCTACCATCTTTTTGTGATTTTAGATTAATCGCCTGCAGGCTCAGGCTTGATGCTAATTCCACTTTTTTAATCATATACAGTAAAATAACATTTCTATGCAACGTTTTAGTGCTGAGTTCATTGTCATCAGTTCTATGGACGTCACCACGTTATTCCTAAAAAAAACAGAAACATTACTTGGAACGAATTATGAGGTACACATACAGGAAAGGAGAAATGAGACTGAGAAATGATCAGTGGGCATCATCCATCTACATATCCATGCATGCCTTCAGCTGAATAAGGAAGACACCTTAAAACAGGATGTCTACGCGACTGAGGTGTATTGACTGTGCCAATATGATATTCATTCTATGCAATATACCTCTTCACTTAAAGCTAAGTATTGGCCTTCAACAGATGGCTTTAAACATATGGGGTTTACAATCCCAGCCAGTTATCTCTGGAGCTCGGCTGTTGGGTTGTCTGTTCCCAGACTTATCTTTCCTCCGTTGACAGCAGTATATCAAAAACAGTCTAACTTTAGCTTTCTTTGCTGATACAGGGAAGCTCATATATATATATATATATATATATATATATATGAAATAATATAGTTTTCTATATCATCAAAATAGAAAACTCGATACATCTTGAATCTCGATATATCGCCCAGCCCTAATTCCTAAATTATAAAACAGCCTAAATAAAAACATAAATGTGTATATGAACACATGTTTATTTAATATACTTACAGTTTATATACAAATCAACACTGCATATTTATTATTAATTTTACATTGTTTGTCTTTAAGTTAGACATTAACATTTTATTTTCATTATACATTTTATTATAATTTCTCACGCTCACTCATGTGGTTCTCTAGTATTCACTAATGATTTATTATAGACACATTTATTACAGACTTTACATTCTTTAACACTTTATAAAGCAGTGTATATTTGTGGCGCTTGTGATTGGCTGATTTTTCATGATGACTTCCGCTGTGGTAGACGTTAAAATCTCAGTTATTAATCTAACAGAACGTGTAACTGTGTCCCATCCTGCTGCTCTTTAAGAAGATAAACTCTATGTTACATTTTACAACATATTTACACCAGTTCTTTGTTTTTTTCGCCGGAACGTCTTCATTCATTATATCTCTTCTGAGTTGTTTCCGGGTTTGTTGCTGCTGTCAGCACTAATCTCGCGAGAACTGTCACTCAGGCCATTTCAGGTGGAAGTTCTCGCGAGGCTAGTGACGGCGTTCAGTTTAGTAAGGCATCTTTTATTTATTACATTAAAATACAGGATATTTACATGAAAATACTACTACGGGAAGATGGCGGGAAAGAGGGGCAAAATGCGGGAGTTTCCCAGCCAAAACGGGATACTTGACAGGTATGGCTCGGTAAACAGAACAGGCTCCACCGGACGGCCGGCACCAGGACCCAGAGGCGGAGTATATGTGTCCCCAGACTGCTGCACAGGCTGTAATATTATCAATTTATCATTTTACCAGTTATTAGAGCTACTATCTTTACCAGGGACGAGACCGAGACCTTTAAAATTTGGTCTCGAAACCAAGACCGGTCTCGACTACTACAACACTATCATCCAGTGGACATGAGGAGGACTCAGGGACAGAGAGAACAGAAGGAGACGACAGGGACAATGAAACCAGGGAAGTTTGGACAAAGGCTCAATTCAAAGCTAAGATGAGTTGCTACTCTTGGCTTATGAAAGACAAGGCAGGCCTCGGCTGTGAAATATGTAAAAAAAAAATTTATAATAATAATAATATTAATAAGTTTTTGTTTTTTTTTTTGGCTTTTTTACCAAATAAAAGGTAAGCACATCGTTCATTTTAATTTTCTGCTGTGCTGCTGATTCATTAGAAGAGTTTTGGCCTTATGGGTGTAAAAGTTAAACGTTGGTAAATTAGCGGTGATTTTGATGCTGAAACATGGCAATTTTGACAGTTGTTACTCAGAATGAGAGACGGACGAGCTCAGTAACGGGCAATTGTCTGTGCTTCTTTATGGCTGATTCATCATTCTTTTATTAATTATTTAGATTAATTAGTTGTTTGTGTTCACAGGATTTTATAGGCGTATTTAGTGAGCAAAAGGCACTTTAAATAAATGTTTCTCTCTCTCTTACTGCCAGAACAACATGCGGCCTGTGTTCCGGGACCTGATTATTTACAAATTAAACACTGGTTTTAGTTCAAATTGAATCCACGGAAATCTAACTTTTAGTCTCTATTTGAGACTAAACGTTTTGTAGTTTTCTGATCTCAGAGTTTTGTAGTTTAGGCCAAAAAGTTGGAGAACAAGTCACAAATATCAGGTAGCTACAATGTGTGAACAGCAGCCGTGGATGGAGTTCATCACTTTAACAAACATTACAAACATAGATGTTCTTTGTGCAGGAGGGCTGACAAAACTGAAAACTGAAATGTTCTAAACATGTGGAAATGTCCCATAATTCAGGGATTAAAGAGAAATCAAATTTTCTGACCATATGGAGGGCTTGGTAGGCTTCCACAGCGTGGATCCAAGCCAAAACTGGGGCTTTGTTGTCTGATGCTCCTCTTCCATACAGATTACCTACAATCACACCACAAATGCAAATAGACAGAGATCTTGCTAAATGTCATAATGCCATTTGTTTCATTAACGTACACATGTGCGTGTTTGCCAAACTACATAAGGCTTTTTTAGGACCCAAGGAGCTTTTTTAACCCTAGAACAATATCAGTAGGACATTTTCACCTGAGCAAATGTATTTACGTTATTTTCATGAAGTTGTGTTGGAGTGTCTTGGGTTCCGGAAAAGCTTAATTTTTTTCTCTGATGTTTTAGAAAGTGTGGATGTTCCCCTCCTTCAAATCTCACTTTTTTTACCTTGTCTGCACATGCTGTCAAAGGTCAACACTACAAGAAGTGCAGTCATTATGAGACAGCAATGCATGTTTTGTTATTGCAATAAAATAAATTGATTTATTTTATTGCTTAATTGTGACCATCACCAGCCCTCCCTAAGGAAGGGTAAGAAATCAATCAATCAATCAATCTTTATTTGTATAGCGCCAAATCATAACCAATGGTATCTCAAGGCACTTTACAGTAGAGTAGTCTTAAGGACGGACTCTTCATTTTATGGATACACACATATGCATATATACGTATATACACATACATATGTATCCCACACCCAACATGAATTCATCATGGCGGCAAGGAAAACCTTCTGTTAAGCAGCAGGAACCTTGTGTGGATCCCATTCCTATGATGAACAGCCATCCACGTTATGCTGTGTTGGGTGTGTGCAGAGGAAAGGGTGGAGACAGAGTTGTTGAGACTCTGTAACTCCACACTAAGGATCCCATGGACCTGCAAGACAAAAGCCAGAAGGAGTACAGGAGCAAACACACAAGGGAAGAAGCAGACATAGAGGGAGTGTTTGAGAGAGGAATGGGACCCTCTCCGGTCCCTCTCTAACTTAAATGACCTCTCTCTTAACGCCCTCTCCAACCTCTCTCCAACCGAGCATGCCAGACCCCCCCACCCCCACCCCCCCCCCGGCAGTCTATGCCTATTGCATCTTAATTATGAGCTATGAGCTGGTTCCTAACTAAAAGCTTTACCAAAGAGGAATGTTTTGAGCCTAACCTTAAAGGTAGAGAGGGTGTCTGCCCCCCGAACCGTGGTTGGTAGATGGTTCCAGAGAAGTGGGGCCTGATAACTGAAAGCTCTTCCTCCTATACTACTTTTAGAGACAAATGGAACAACGAGTAGTCCAGCATTTTGAGAGCGTAGTGTTCTGGGGGGATTGTATGGTACGACAAGCTCCTTGAGATAGACTGGTGCCTGTCCATTTAGGGCTTTATAAGTGAGAAGAAGAATCTTGAATTCTATTCTATATTTTATGGGAAGCCAATGCAGAGAGGCTAATACAGGAGTAATGTGATCTCTTCTCCTAGTTTTAGTCAGTACACGTGCTGCAGCATTTTGAACCAGCTGAAGTGTCTTAAGCGACTTGCTCGGGCAGCCTGCTAAAAGAAAATTACAATAATCCAGTCTAGAGGTAACAAAACATGGACTAGTTTTTCGGCGTCGCCCTGAGACAGGATAGATCTGATTTTAGCAATGTTACGGAGATGAAAGAAGGCAGTTCTTGAAGTTTGTTTTATGTGAGAGTTGAAGGATAAGTCCTGATCAAATAGAACCCCAAGGTTTCTAACAGTTGTGCTTCGTGTCAGAGTAATGCCATCTAGGGCAGTTAGGCTAGCATAGGTTTCTCTATAGAAATCTTTTATTATAGGGAGGATATAAAAAGGGAGAGCAGTGTTACACCTAAGTGGAGGGGGAGGGGAAAGGGAGCAGGGAGGAGAGACTCAAGGTAGGAAATATAAAGGGTGGGGAAGAATAGATTATTTTACAGTGAGGGTGAGATGTGAAGTTGTAGAACATATTGTGCTTATTATGTTGTGTAATCAAGCCAGTATAGTGACAAGTGTGAAGCTTAGCTATAAAGTTGGTGGCTGTGGACAGGGTGAATGAGTGAGTGGTAGTACCTTTCACAGGTATTTGGGATTAACGTGTCTAAAGTTAAGCCCAGTATGAGTTCTATCCCACATCCCAAGGCGTGCCAGTGCATCGTAGACCAGTATATGTGCAAAAACCACTACCGCAAACCCAGGAACTGCCCCAGGCCGGCAGATGCAGTCAGGCCAGCAGAAAGAGCGGGGGCCAGGGAGCCCCAGGCCACCCCCTCACGGCCGAGCAGCCCCCCAGACACCCCCAAGATCCCAGGCCGAGAGGCAGCCACCGCCCCCCCCACACACACATCCGAGGAAGCCCCAAGCAGCGAGCACCCAGCCCCACTAACCAGCCCCCCAAGGGTCGGGTATGTGAGTGTGGTGCAACAAGTGGGTGAGTCAGACCAGCTGTGAGTGAGTGACGTGAAGTGTCCATATAGGAGGCCCGCGCGGTGCCTCGCTGAATCGCGGCCAGTCCCCGGGCAGACAGCGGGGGAGCGCGCCCCGAGACGTTTCCCATTATTACTACCCTGAATATGTACTGACTGCGTCTTAAAAATAAAAGTAAGTAAAAGTGGTTCTGAAATGTCTATGTTATCTATATTTACTCCAGTAAATAAATATTACAAAGTTGGGATATCCAAGAAAATTCATATGGTGATAAAAACATTTTAGTCAGGTGATTATTTTTACCCAATCACCTCCTGCAGTGGTTCATGTGTAAAGGAGACAATGCTTTCAACAGGGAAACCTCAAATGCCCCAGAAATGGGTGGACCAAACACCAAGTTTCCAGTTTTATAATTTTCTTTTCGTAGATTTTTTTCTTCTTACATTCCTAATTTTTCAGTAATTTTGGTTCATATTTTTAGAGTTCACCCATGGTAGTTTTTTTTTTTCATTTTGTTAGCCATAGTTGAAAATAAAAGAACACAACTCTATTCTGTCAAGTATTGTCATATTTTGATATATTTTGATTATAATGACTTTTAATTGGGTATAATATATGGGGTAAAAATCACTTAGCGATAGTGATGGTGTTTTAAATTTTAGCGATCGTGTTCTAGGGTTAAATTGGAATAAATCAGGTCATTACCATTGATGTCTGTCAGGTTGTAAGGATCCGTAGCCCAGCCGTCATCCATCTTAGCCGGCTGGACATCCACATGTCCGTAGATACAAACCGTACGCTTGTTAGGGTCGCTGCCAAACTGAGCCGTCACAACTTTGGGCAAAGCCAATGTCTGACCATCAGGGAGCTGTAGATACAATGAAAGGGTTAACATCAGGACAAACTGCTTCACTGCTGCATTCTACTGTATTTGTCTTTTATTCAGGGGAATTTAACGTCAATTCAGGCTTTGTGAGGCCCAGTGGTTCACAATTATGTTGCTAACTACAGGTAGGAGACATTTAATCTTTGCCTACTTATCTTTAATATGATGATGATTGTTATGGTAAACAGCCAAGCAACCAAAAGAGAATTATTGTCACAGCAGGGCAAATGTAGCATGAAATACACACAGAGACACAAAAAGTCACAAACTTTGTGTCACTGCTCCATTAGTCATTGTTTTTCTTTTGATAGGAAAATTCAATGATCCGAGTGTGGACGGCATGTTGCTCCCAATTGTTTGCAAGAAGCACACATGCACTTTGACCTTTTAGCTGAAACACATGATGTCTGTAATGAGTTAGAATGTCAGCTCTGTCACCAGCAAGGAACTACACTAATTAGCAGTCAGACTGTTTCATTCAGCGTTGCCATCCACTATACTACATATTTTTGGTTTTCTGCTGAAATACTCTCTTTATAACTGTCGGTCATTCAAAAAGTGATGTCCACTCAAAGGTTTAATCTTCACAGAAGAATTGACAGGTGGAGCACCGTGAAAACTGAAATAACAAAGACGATTTACAGTTTGACACAAATTACCATATAAAATGTCACACATATGATTTAAACCACTCATAAGCATTAAATAAACAATATTTACCGTGTTCGCCTGATGACCAACAGAAAAAAATGAGCAAAAATAGGACAGCGAGTGTATATTTTCCGTGCTGAAATTCGCGTAAACTCTGAGTCCTTTCTGGTAAACTCCCGTCACACAATTACGTCAATCTCAATAAACTTTATTAACAGGACAAATATTACAAACAAAATAAATAAAGTAATACATTGACATTAAAATGACTACCAAAGCAGACATTCTATAATTGAGTGCAAAATTAACTAATATGACAACTGTAATAAAATCAACCTCTCATGCTGTCATGGCAACTTAAACAGACTGACAGCGTCAGCTACACTCTTTATCGAAATAACCCGGCTAAAACAGGATGTTGTGATGATGCAAGCAGTCACAACTGTCAGCACCAGATTGTCTAGATATGGTCCAACGTGTCTGTGGACGTATTTCAATAGACCTGGGGCCTCATTTATAAAACTGTGCTTAGGTAAGATCATGTAAGCTGGCGTACGCTAAAAACCAGGAAGTGCATACGCAAAAAAACTTTTAGATGTACAACAGAGGGCATATGCAAGTCCTACACCTGTTTACGTTTATAAATGATAACCTACTCTCAGGTTGTCCTACGTAAGAACACACCTTACTCTGCCTATAAAAGGTCAGGTGAATTCCCTTAATGAATATTCACTAATACTTATTTCAAGGTGGATCGAGGGGGAAAAAGAGCAAATGAAACTAATTTGACTCAATTCGAGGTGAGGTATTAATTGTTGAGGTGGACACACGCAGGAGAGCGTAATTTCATGACAGTGTGCATTAAGAATGCTACAAAGGCAGATCGCGTTGCGTTGCCTCAGAGCGTCAGACTGTGACTGAGGTAAAAAAATAAATGGTCAGAAATAGAAGCGGAGCAGAAAATGCGTATCAATCTTCATTGAAAGAGCATCTGTTCAACAGGTGGAGGAAAGAGCGCAACGGAGCTCAGCCTCATAGACAAAACAATGTGGAGGATCATTAGGAAATCTCTGTGTTGTAACGGAGGTTGAGGGGACACAGACGCACTATATGGGCCAAAATTGATCAGCAGTTTTGCGCAATGATCATGTGATTTTAATTACAAATACTGTACTTGTAGGTGCGTGGATGTCACTCAATCCCTGAGGTGTCAGTATAATTTTTTCCTCCTTTGTTTTTGCAAATATATCCTTCATATATGATATGTGTTGTGAAATGTGCAATGTTCCATTATTTTGGGGGGTCAGAGTTCCCCGTTTCTCATGATTTTGTTCACATGGCAGGGTCAGAGCTGCCACGGAGGTGCGCACAGTATCTTGCCAAGTTTGTTTTTTTATAGGTCCCAAATGTGGAAATAGTGAAGACTATGAAAAGTTCACTCGTCTGATTTCTATTTGTCATGTTGACGTAGCTACACGTAGCCCTCTGATCGCTACCCCACAGCCTAAAAAAATCCAAACTAAAGCATAAATTAAGCTTTAGAGTCTGTCAGCGCATGTTTCACAGAGATTTGTTTAGGTCATTTGAATTTCATCATAACTGTACTTGCTCCGTGTTATAAAGATCATTACTGGAATGTAGGAATAAAGCAGCAAACACCAGAAAAGATGCAGACGGAGAAGAAGACACACACAGAGCTGAAGGAGATCAGAGCGCTGATGGTCAGAGACTGTTCAGTGCTGCAGCTCATGATCTCAATGGGAGGAACAAACTTCACTGTGACTCAAATATATTTTCTGTATTTTTCCATGTCTGTCTCTGGTAGGCCCTGAAACTCTGTTGCTTTGGTTTGAACACTCACATTACTGTGAACCGTTTTCATGACCTCAAGGTCACTGAGAGGAGAAGAGCTAGACTGCTGTGTTATATGGCTAAGACACGGTTGTACCAGACTACGCTTGGTATGAAGGAGGGGGCCGAGCCATCGTAACTGTGCTTGTTTTTTTGTTTTTTTTATTTTGAACAGGAATAGATAGACGCAGACAGAGATTCACAGAGAATAGATCTTCTGCTGGCCACCTGCACATGGGCTTAGTCTACTGAACTTTGCTTGTGAATAAACCACATTGAAATATTACTCTTTTCATCTGTCCTCTGAGCTGTTCAATTAAAAGATGGGGAAAAAGGTAGAGAAAAACCTTACATGATAAACAGAGAGGCTGCTCTGCATCAACAACTTGAAATGCATTTTGTGCTTCTTTCAATATTTCAGTTACTTGCTTTGGTTTAAACATTTTTGGTTTTTGGCAAAGAATTTTAATTTCGGTGCATCCCTAATGTATATAATTAATGAAACAACCTTTGTGAATCCCAGGAGTTCTTTATCTAACAATCAGAGTGGTGCTAATACAAGCATTAAATGAACAGGCTGTGAGGTGAAGAGCTTGTCACTGACTTCTTGTTGTCCAATGTCGACTAACTCCACCATCCCTCCCATCAGCCTCAGCTTCTGAGCTGCTTTCTCCATCATATGATGCAGGTCTGGTCTCTTTAGAACGTTGCTGGAATCACTTTCAATGGCAACCCATTCTCTCAGAGCCTGAAAGGCAACACATTTCTCACCATCGGTACATCATAAAAAATAACAATTCCAATAACAGATGTTGAATATGAATAAGCCATTATTATTATTATGATTATTATTATTATTATTATTATTATTATTATTATTATTATTATTATTATTATTATTATTTCTGTTCAAATAGAATCAACAGTAAGATATATATGTGAGCACTTTTATGCTGATCTGCCAGAATATAACTAAATCAATTTTATATTTTTTTTTTTTTTTTTTTTTTTCTTGTCTGCACATGCTTTCGAAGGTTAACACTACAAGAAGTGCAATCTTTTGACAGCAATGCATATTTTATTATTGCAATTAAATAAATTTATTTATTTCATTGCATAATTGTGACCATCACCAGCCCTCCCTAGGGAAGGGTAAGAAATACTTTATTAAAGGGAGGATGTAAAAAAGAGAGGGCAGTGTTACACCAAGGTGAGGGGTTGGAGGGGGGTGGGGAAGTTAGCAGGGAAGAGGGATACAAGATAGGATATGGAATGGGTGAGGAATAGTTTTAAGTGATGCGATGTGAAATTGTGGTTGTGTATATTGTGTTTATTGTTGTGTTGTCAAGCCAGTTTGGTGACCAGTGTGTGGTTTAGGAATAATGGTGGTGGCTGTGAACAGAGGAAGAGGTGAGTGGAAATTCCATAAAACAGGTATTTGGGAACAACGTGTCTAAGGTTGAGCCCAGTATGAGTGTTATCCCACAGCCCAAGGCCAGTGCATCCATGACAAATGTATTTCCAAGTACCGCCACTGCAAAACCCAAGAGCCGCCCCCGGGCCCGAAGAAGCAGTCAGGCCAGCAGCAAGAGCAGGCAGCCTAAGGGCCCCCGGCGACCACCCCACGGCCAAGCAGTCCCCCGAACGCCCCCAAGATCCCAAGCCGAGAGGCAGCCATCGCCCCCCCATACACACCCGAGAAAGCCCCAAGGAGCCAAGGACCCAGCGCACCACGCCACCGATCCCACCCCCAACCCCCAGACCCCCCACCCCATCGACCCCCCCACCCCCCCACCCCACCCCCGCGCCCAACCCCCCGAGGGGAGGGCCCCGAGAACTCCCTGCCCGAGGCCCCAGCGGAGGAGCCGAAGCCCACACCCAGCAGACGACCAGAACCGCGCCGAACAGGCAGCCAGTGGGCACCCGCCGGCGAGCCCAGAGCCAGCAGGGGCCCGACCCCAGGCCAGAAGGACCCGGAACGGATGCAGCACCAGGAGCAGCCCGCCCAGGGAGGACGACCACACCCCAAGCCGCATAAGGCACCAGGGGGCCGCTGGGAGTCTCCCCGCCGGCCCCCAGGCACCCCAACCTAGCCCCCCACGGCGCCCCAGATCACCCTTCACTGATGCCGCCCGCGCCACGAGCTTCAGTTCTTTTTTTTTTTTTTTTAAAGCCAGGGCCCCCTCCAAGGGCCAAGCCAGACCGCCCCGCCGGGATGTGGCCCCCTATTCCGGCCCCCGACACCCTACCTCACGGGGCACTGCCCAAGCAGGGGCCGTACCAGTAGGTACGCAAGGGCGCGGCACGCGCCACCCGCCCCGAAAGACCCCCGCCAGGACCGGCCCGGCCAGCAGGCCAAGCACCCCGGGCCCCAGGAGCACCCCCCGGGACCAGGAACCCCCAAGGGCAAGCCCCCGGGCCAAGCCCCCCGGGACGCACTCCCCACCCCCGCCCGGGACCCGGCCACGGCCCAGCAGGACCGCACAGCCCCGGACAGCCCACGGCCAGCAGCCCAGGGCCCGCCGCCCCCCGGACAGCGCCAGCCACGGAGCAGCGCCCCCCGCCGGCCCGCGAGCAACCGGCGATCCCCACCGCGGGGACGGAGGCACCCCAACGGCACACATCAAGTGCGGGACAGCAGCCCCCAGCCAAAGATGCCCCGGACCCACCCACCAGTCCGCAAACGGCAGGATAGACCCACCAGGCGGCCGACAGCAACCTCCACCACCGGAACAGCTAGCGCCGCCCCCCAGTAAACAGCATCACCCCGAGGCGCCAAGCAACTCCGCCCCAACCCCGGCGAGGACACCAGCACCCCCCCAGCACACCCACCCCCCAAACCGGCGAGGCAGGCCGCCCCGGGCCCGCACACCGCGGGGCCCGCCCCCAAGGCCACCAGGAGACAAAGCAAGCGCCAAGCCACACCCAAGGGGGAGAGGCACCCCCGCGCCCCACCCGGCCGACACAGCCCGGAAAGACCCCGCAAGGAGAGACCCCGGCAAAGCCCCCCCGAGACCCACCGCCACGCCCGACCGCACCATCTTGATGTGCTTTTGCTCTATGCAGTGGCCCAGCCACCAACAGAGGGGCCAGGCCCCCACCGGAGAGGCCCAAATATGTGTACCAACCCACCACCCTGTTATGGTGCCTCTCCATTCCCCAATGGAGAGGCACTTCCCGATCCCCTGTGTGAATGTGTGTGTTTGGTGAATGTATGGGGTGTAATTAAAAGAAGGGGGATGGAGGGGAGCGGTGCTCCCCCTCCAGCCTCTGTGGATTTATGTGTATGTGGTGTAATAGGCCGGAGGGTGTAAGGGATGATACACCCTCCGGGGGGTGACATGTTGAGATGCGATTAAAATTGGAGGGATTAGTAGGGCAACTAGAGGTGGGAGGGCCGCCCCCACGCCACTACATAGTAACACAGGTGGCGGCCCCCTCCACCCCCAGCCCCACCATCCAGCCCCCCAAGGGTTGGGTATTGGTGTGTGGTGCATTTTGTGAGTGAGCCAGACCAGCTGGGAGTGGGGTGAAGTGAACATGTAGGAGGCCTGTCCAGTGTGAGCCGGGCCCGTCCGCGTGGCGGGCCACGCGAGAGGGTAGATGGCGCAGACGGGCAAGTGGCACTGCGGGCCCCGGAACAGCACAGCCGGAGACCCCCCCCCACGGCACCCCCCAGACCGCGCCGGCCCCGCGGAGCACGGCGACACCCCCCACCCCCGGGCACAGCCAGGCACCAACAACATCCCCCGGCGCCCCAGGGGGCGACCCCCGCCGCCCGCCGGCCCGGAGCAACGCCACCCCGCCACCAAGGGGAGCGGCCGAGCAGGGGGGAGGCCCATGCCCGCACCAGGGCCAGCACAGGCCCACCCGGCGCCACGATACAACACTCTCCACCGGGAGGCGGCCCCGGCCCCCCCGACGAGAGAGGACGCCATCCACCGCCAAGCAGGGCCATCCCTCCAGCCACAGACCGGCAAGCCAGAGTACCGAAGCACCCCCAGCCCGGAACCGCCCCCCCACACCAACGGCGCCAATAGAGCCCCCCCCCCCCCCACGGAGGCAATCCCCGACGACCCACGCACCGGCACGAGACACCCCCCCGACGCCAGCACACCCCAAACAACAGCGGGCCCAAGGCCACCAGCCCCGCCCCGCCCAAGGCTGCGCAGCGCCGCCACGAGCCGCGGCCGGTCCCCGGGCAGATGGCCGGAGAGCACCTCCCCGGACACGTAGCCCAAGGATCCGCCCCCGGGGCACCCCCGCCCCGGAATCGCGCCCACGGCGCCCGGTGCACCCAGCCAGCAGACCAGCCAAACCCAACGCGGATCCACCGGGCCAGGAACCACGCGCCGCGCCCCCGCACACCCGCCCAATACGACCCCCGGGGAGGCCCCATAGCACCCCTCACCCCACCCCCTAGCCATAACGTCCACACCCCGGCCATTGCGGTCGTACAAAAAGCCCCCGAGGGGGCCCCGCCTAGCTCGTCGCGCAAGCGACATCCGTAGCAAAGGTGCGCCCCAGGGAGCCAAGCCAAGGACCCGCAAGGGCCGACGGAGCAACCCACAGCCACACCCCGCCACCCAGCAACCCAGGAGGCAATCGCCGACCCCGGGCAGCAGCCACCCCCAAAGCTACCCCCACCCCGGATCCCCCCGGACCGGAGCCAAGGACCCCACCACCCCAGGCCCCCCAACGAGACCACCCCCCAGCCAACCCACCCGGCACGGCACCGCCCGCCCCCCAGGCGGGAGCCACAGCCCCCCCACCAGCGCCCCCGGCCAACGGGAGCCCCCCAAACCCAACCCCACAGGATGGCGGGCGCAAGAGCAAAGGAGGAGGAGGGGGGGAGGACGAGACAGGGGGACAGGGAGCAAGGGGAAGGAGCGGCAGGGGAGCACGCAGGGCCCCAGCCCCAGAGACCAACCAGATGCGCATGCAAGGGGCAACGGCGCCAAATCAAACAGCCCCGGGACCCCGTGAACACCCAGAAGGAATGCACACCCGTGCTGAGGCAACAAGGCACCCCGGCAACCCACCCCAGCCATCCTGACCAAGACCACCCCAGAGGCCCAAGGCGGCCCCGGCCTACAGTTGGGCTAGTGCGTTAGTAAAGAGTGGTGCTGGCAGTCGCTTGCAGGCTAGATCATCAGGCTTTTAAAAATTTAGATTTAATGCAATTAAAAAAGGAGTCCAACGCTCCTCAAAGCACGTTATTTTTTTTTGTTTTCTGAGAGCAGACATCTTTTCCATGGAAATAAATTCTGTGAGGAGATTTTGCCATTGGTTTATGTTTAAGGATTTTTTGTCTTTCCAATTTAGTAATATTGTTTTTTTTGCTATGGCTAGTGCCGCAAGGATTGATTGTGATTGGTTTGCTGGAGGTTGAAGCATTGTCAGGTCTCCAATCAAACAAAGATTTGGAGATAAAGGAATTCTGTAGTCCAAAATGGAGGACAGTTTTTCAGTGATTTTATATTTTGATTTCCTGTAATAACAATAAGATATGTTCATACTAACCTATGTAATTCACATATTCTACTTTCTAAAGAGTCATATTTCTTTAATAAATGTTGGCATTTAGACTTGCTTTTCTCTTGTTTTTCATTTTAAAAACTGGTTTTCTGATATTACCTCTACATATTCCTCCTGCTTGCTGTTGACATGCTGTTCCAGCTCACTGTACCGGAACCCTTGAACCGCAGAGATCACAAGCAGAATGTAGGGCGCAGCTCGAGGATTCATCTGGTAGAAAAATCACAGATACAGCTAAGTTGATTTATGATGAGCACAGAAACCAGCCTGGCTCAAAGATAACCACAAACCAGAAGATTATAAAAGACACAAGTATTAAATATCTTATTTCATTCATATTCAAGATTAGTTATTTTTTGTGATGCCCTTAAGAAACATGTTATTAGCATTATTATTAATAGGAGTTAGAACTTTTTCCTACCTTTTTACCAGGGATGTGCAACAGTCCCATGGAGCAGACAGACTGTGGCCCTACAATGTTTGCTGGACCTTTATACACCGTTCCCCTTGAACTGGGCCCCACGGGTCACACAGTCAAACATTTACTCACAAAATACCAGGACAGCTGACAAATTATTTTTTGTATTTTTTATGCTGACAGGCTGAAGACTTACACTTTGGTCTATTGATCTAACTCCAAGAATTCAGCACCGGGCTCTGCAGGAGCACAGCAGCATGTGACGTTCCTTTTGTTTGTGTTTCTGACTCTCCAAGACACATCACAAGGGTTTTTCTTCTGACATGTTAGGCCAGTGTCCCGCTGGGCTGAATTTGACCATCGGCATTCCTGTGTGACACTCAGCTTAGGACGGAGCGATCCCATCACCTCCTCATGTTCATTGGATAAATGATTCTTGGCCTAAATGTCCTGTTTTTTTTGGAGTATCCCAGTAGGGCTCAAGAGGAGACCGTGTGGACGCAATCACATTAAAGTGGATTATACAACACTTAGTTCTGACCAAGTAATTTGATTGGACAAGAAACATTCCATGAGTACTGTTGTACTGTAATGTAACAACAGCACTGGGAATTTTTACAGACGTTATCACTCTGCTGGTCAGGCATTCTAATAAGGTTCAGTTAGAAAATGTTTGTGTGTTGCCTGGCAACAGGGCTGTCTAGGGATCATCGCGCAGGCGGCATCAAGGAAAGGAGATCTGGCGTGCTCTGGGGTGCTCGGTTGGTGCGCCTGGGGGCCGGCGGGGCAACTTGTAGCATCCCCTTGGTGCTTTCGTAGACTATGGGCTTGGTCATTGTCCCTGGAGGCGCTGCTCTCTGTGCTGCTTGAGTTCCGGGTCCTTCTGGCCTGGAGTCCAGTCCCTGCTGGCTCTGGGCCCGCCGGCTGCCCGTTCGGCGTGGCTCTGGCCATCTGCTGGGCGTGGGCCTTGGCTCCTCTGCTGGGGCCTCGGGCGGGGGGGCTCTCTGGGACCTCTCCTTGGGGGCTAGGGTGCTTGGGTGTGGGTGGGGGGGGCGAGATGCTGGCGAGGGGCCTTGGGGTTGGGGGTTAGGGTCGGTGGTGGGATGCGGTGGGTGCTCGGCTGCTTGGTGCTTCCTCGGATGTGTGTGTGGGCGGCGGTGGCTGCCTCTTGGTCTGGGATCTTGGGGGCGTCTGGGGGGCTGCTCGGCCAGTGGGGTGGCCTGGGGCTCCCTGGCCCCCGCTCTTTCTGCTGGCCTGGCTGCATCTGCGGGCCCGGGGCAGTTCCTGGGTTTGCGGTAGCGGTTTTTGTACATATACTGGTCTACGATGCACTGGGGATGTGGGATAAAACTCATACTGGGCTTAACTTTAGACACGTTAATCCCAAATACCTGCTTTAGGTACTACCACTCACTCATTCCCCCTGTCCACAGCCACCAACTTTATAGCTAAGCTTCACACTTGTCACTATACTGGCTTGATTACACAACATAATAAGCACAATATGTTCTACAACTTCACATCTCACCCTCACTGTAAAATAATCTATTCTTCCCCACCCTTTCTATTTCCTAGCTTGAGTCTCTCCTCCCTGCACCCTTTCCCCTCTCCACCCCCCTCCACCTAGGTGTAACACTGCTCTCCCTTTTTATATCCTCCCTATAATAAAATATTTCTTACCCTTCCTTAGGGAGGGCTGGTGATGGTCACAACTAAGCAATAAAATAAATCAATATATTTTATTATTTTATTGCAATAACAAAACATGCATTTCTGTCTCATAATGATTGCACTTCTTTGACAGCATGTGCAGACAAGTAAAAAAAACAATAACAATTAAATTACAAGTATTTGTTATCCTCAGAAAGTCAATTACAATTACAATTAATCACAATTACTGAGCCTTGCAACAGGCAACAGCCTCATTTCCCTTCGTTATTAGAATGCCTGAACAGCGGAGTGATAATGTCTGTAGAAAGTCCCAGATCTGTTGTTGTTACTCTATATCAGCATGGAATGTCTGTTGTCCAATCAAATTACTTGGTCGGAACTGACTGTTGTATAATGATCAATGACATTATTATTAAATGGGGCAACCGTGGCTCAGGTGGTAGAGGGGTCGTCTTCTGATCGAGAGGTTGGGTTTAGTCTATACTTGTCAGTGATGTGCAGTCAGGGTAGGCAAGGTAGGCAGTGCCTACCCAAGGGTGAATTGATATTTTGATTATTTAATTATAATTAAATTATTAATTATGTATTTTTCCATTTTCGATAGCCTACAGTACCTTTAAGTTTGAAAGTGTCAGCAATGTGTGCTTTTCATAACCTTAAATGACTAAGCATCGCTATTTCCTGGTACGGCAGAGATGCTGCACAATCTCACTCCGCTACAAGACTGGAGGAGGCCACACCCCCTCCCAAAAGCACATTGCTGCTCTGCGTCTGTTTCCATAGCGTGTTTTTATGTGTTTGTGCATGCGCAGTCAGTTTCCCAAGATGACAATCATTTACGTAAAAAGGCAGCTCTCTACATTGCCATTGGACATAACCGCGTTATGCTAAATGCAATACGTACCTTCAGAGAGCATTAGTGAATTGATACAATGTGGTTGCTGCTGCTACGTTCTCTAGATTGTGGGCGGGATAACACCTGAGCTACCAGACCTTCAGCAAAGGTAAGGTCAGGAAATTGCTGGTATATTCCACAGTGAATTTCCAACACAAACAACGGATGCGCTGCCGTGTCATGAGATATATCTTGTTGGGAGAGTATGGAGGCTATATTGAATAACTTCATGTTTTTTAAATGGTGTTTAATGTTCGTGAGTTTGTTAGATGGCTAATTACTTCTTCATGTGGATCTTGTTGGGTTTTTTCTTTCTTATTATGAATTTATATTTTGGTAAGCGCATTGAGATGACTTTGTTGTAAATTGCGCTATATGAATAAAGTTGAATTGAATTGAATTGAATTAACACTTGCCAGCAGAAACATATGGAATTGTCATTTGTGTTGACATTGGTAGTCTCAATTTGCAACGCCCTGCCTTGTGCCTACCCAATCCTAGTGCTCACGGCACGTCACTGATACTTGTCTATGTGTCACAGTGTCCTTGGGAAAGACACTGAACTCTATGTTGCTCCCAGTGGTCAACTAGTGCCTTGCATAGCAGCTCAGTCCCACTGGTGTGTGAATGGGTGAATGAGTTGTTGCAGTGTTGGGATAAAGCACTATATAAATCAATTTAATGCTTAATAATGTATTAACTAATGTTTGTTAAAGAGGAACTAAGTAACTTGTGCTTAGCGCTCCACCTAAAGGTCCCTTTAAAAACATATCCAAATGGGACCTTTAGTTATGTCATTGTCGTAAACTCTCCCGCCACCTGCTCCACCCCACAGCTACATGCGCACCTTTGCTCTCCAAAGACGATCGCAACCGATCACTGAAAAATCCTAAAAACAACAGTAACACTAAGGGTGCTTTCACACATAGTCCCATCTGACCATGTGAACAGTATTAGGAAGAGATACAAGTAACATAGATGAATGATGTGGGAGTAATACAGAAGGGAGTGTGGAAATATGTGTGATGTGTTTGTTTGTGTGCTTTTCTTTTTCCAATGGTGCTGTGAGTGAGTGGCCTGATTGCTGACGAGTTCCACCTGCAGGATGCAATCAGCAGCCCCATAAAGGCAGCACCCTGGACTTCAGTTCAGATCATTGCATCACTCAGAGCTCTACTCAGAATAACCTTCACTCGATCGGCTCCTGCTTCTGCCTTGTCCCGTCTCAATCTGCCTGTTCCTGTTTGTCTGCCTGCCTCCGTCTCTCTTAAGTCGTGTAGACCCAAGACAGACGGACGGTCCCCCCCCGATTCCAGCCTGGATCTTCTGTCTCCCAGAATCCCCAGTCATCCTGTCCGTGTCAGCACCAGACTCTGCCTTCGCTCCGTTGCCTGCCATCCTCACCCTCAGCCCCGTCTCCCTGACTCAGTTAAGCCTCGCTCTTTCTAACGGACTCCAGGTTAGTTTCAGCCCTTAGTTTAGTCCATCGCTACAGATTCATATTTGCTAAACCCTTTCAGTTAATTCGTCTCTTCCACCAAGTCTTGCCAGTTTCCTCAGTTATTTAAATAAACAGTTAAATTCAGTTCTGTCTCCGTGTGTTTGTCATCTGCACCTGAGCTTTTACCCGCCCCATAACAGATAGATAGATGGATGAATATTTGTGTGTGCTGCCTGATGGAGTGCTGGGTTGCGAGTGTGTGTGAGTGTCTGTTGCCGCGACAACAGTGTGTGTGATTGCTGTGTGCCACTGAGCTGTCACTGCATGGAGTTGCTCTGTTCCTCAGACGAAGGTCTTCTCTTCCTTTTTTTACTGGCTCCGCCATGATATAAGTTTGAGAAAAGTGAATTTGTAGAGAACCATGTGTCATAATCTAGCATTAGTTTGTATTGGGCTGCCGTAAAGCGGTACATCTTGCCACTGGGTCGGAGGCAGGGAAAGTTGCAAGTGTTGTTTTCTGGCCAGAGGCAGCAGGGAGAGATGAAAGACCCCCATGACCCCATAAACACTTGTATTACCCTCATAGGGACTAGGAGAAGGATTTATTGAGGTGAAAAAGTTACTTAGTTCTGCTTTAAGGAACCCTTATTGTAAAGTCTTACCAAATGTAGAATTATTTCCAAGTATACCAATGTCAGCATCCAATGGATCTAAAGTTACACTCACGTTTTCTAGTTTCACATTTGAAGTGTGTGGATAGTAACAGTTGTAGTATTATTTGATTAGATAGTGGTAGTTATACATTTGTATAAACAGGTGTGTGTGGGTGTGACATTTTGAATTACAATTCAATTACAATTACAGTGACCAGCATTATTTCCAATTACAATTAAACTACAAGTATTTGTTATCCTCAGAAAGTCAATTAAAATTATTCAAAACTATCATAACAGGTCAGTTTGACCCATGTATTTAATCAGCTGTAAAATACACTAAACAATATTGTCTATATTCTAATTTATTTCTCATCTCTTGGTTTCCTTACTAGGCTTCCTATCCCATGAAAATATTGGTATCAGTATTCTTGGTGTGGACGTCTGAGCCTTATTTCTGTCAGTATAGCCCAAAATGAAAATAATTTTTTAAATGATAAAATGATACTCAAGATTCACTGACAGGTAGTGGGAAAAGTTGATCTGAAACATATTTTAATAATAATTAACTACATATGTTCAAACCATAGAAATGCAACATGGTTCCATAGTTCTGTGTTTGATTAAATTGCAGTTGACAGTTTTTATAGAATTTCCATTTCAATCAAATTTTTGGAACTCAAATACAATTCAATTAAGATTACAACAGCAACAGATTTTTTCAATAAAGATTACAAGTATAGTTTGTCATGATTGTATTTAAGTATCAATCACGTGATTACAATTATAATTGACCCCAACACTGGTGTGCGTGTGTGTGTGTGTAAAAAATATAAAATATGTAATTTAACAAATGCATTTACATTATGTACAATTTACATCATATTGACACCAGTTGGAGGGACAATTAATGCCAACAAAATCCACATTTGCAGTAACATAAGAGCAGAGAGTAAGAACAATAAATAAGTACAAGCATAGGATTATAGTGCAAAGGGTAGGACATACATAAATTAGAAAAACCAGAAATGTGCAAACGACAATTGGGTTGATGGGGAGCATGTCAGTGTGGTTTCATTTATTGTTAGACAGTGGTGTTAAACACTCTGATGGCAGTGGGCACAGTGGTGGTATGACGTATTGGCTGAAGGAGCTGCCATGGACCACAGCTCCTCATAGAGAGGGTGGGAGGAGTTTTCCAAAATCGCTAGAATTTTGTTCCGCGTCCTCCCCTGAGCTACTGTCTCCAGGGAGTCCTGGTTGGTTTCCAGGTTTCAGGTTAAGGCCCGGCTTCGTTTTCTCTTCACACTCTAAAGACAAACACACAAAATCTTGAGTCAGCTGATGAAGCACTTTTACTGCACCTTTAAGGTTACTGTGTCAACATGTCTGATATGTGACTACGGAACTCTCTCCTGGTCAGTTCTGGTCAGACTGCCCTAAGCAGGCCAGATACTATTGTACACTGATAGCATTCACCAAGGTCACTGCCAGAGGAGGCTCCGCTATGTTTTGGCTACCACTATCAGCAACATACATAACACTTGGAGCACTAAACAACAGCAGGCTCACTAAGGCACACACACTGAAAGCCTGTTTACCTCTGACATCTCAGACCGGTCTGTTCCCCATAACCCTTTGAAACAATAAATCCTGTATCCGCATCTGACCAGCAACCCTAAAGCTTGACTCTCTCATTCATTCAAACCGCCAAACAGTCTGCAGAGTAGACTTACATAGTTGATTTTGAAGCTCCAGCCAGGATTTTCCAATAAATGGAGGATAGAATTCGCTTCGGCCTCAGCAATGTACTTCGCTTTCTCCTCTGCTGACAATGATTTCCACTGTGGATGGACAACAGGAAAAGTATCTGTCACACACACTGAAGACGAGAGTTTAAAGATCACAGATCATTCAATGGAGGAGCAAACCCACTAACCCGTCCACTGAGGAATTTGTTCACTGTAGCGCTCATCCTCACGCCCAGCTCCTCCTCCGCAGACTTCCTGTTATGTTTAAGAAAGAGCATGAAGGAGTTGAGGGGCTTTTTGACGTATGACCCCACTGCCTCTTTTTTCTTCCGAGGCTTCTTCGCCTTTCTGAAGGAACGAAACACAAATACACTGTTTTAAGAGTATGATCCAGAGTCAGACACAAGAAAGATAATTTAGGATTAAAACAACTTGCTTTATGACCGGGACCTTCACTGGGGGCACTGTCTGCACTGGGGTCACAAGGTCATTCCCATTCCTACACAGATAAACACAGACAGTACTGGATCAGAATGCATGCTACATGTGAAGTAACAACTGCATTTGATCTTGTCTCTTTGTTAGCTTTACTTACTGTCCTCCAAAAGTGGGAGCTGTATTGCTCTCTGGAGCAAACACTGGGAATGCATCATACTGGAGACACAAAAAGACATGAATGTTAGACACCTAGTCATGGCATCAATACAAAGAGCTACAGAAATACATGAAGATGAGTTATAAACAAAGATGTTACAGTCATTGCAGATGCAGTGGCCAGGGTGCAGTTTAGGTAGTCAGTCAGTTTTAGGGCCAAATTAGGAATGGTGGTGGTGGTTGAGGGGCAGTACTCATCGTCCATCAAGTCGGTGACGGGTGGGAGGCCCACATTGTTTGGGGCCCAGTACCCCTCATTATAAACAGCTGTGGGTCCCTGATGTTGTTGGGCCCCGTACTGACCCCCATTCTGTTCGGCCCCGTAGACGTACACTTCAGGCCAGTCAAGAGAAACCTGTTCCTGAAAAGCAGAAGAACAATAATAGTTTAGAAACCATCGATAACACATCAACATTATTAAGTAGAGAATTCTACAGAAGAGCAGTTTGGAGACATGTCCAGGTTCTTACCTGCTGAACAAACACTCGCTGTTTTTGGCCCGACATCAACTCATTATTGGGACACGAAATATAGTCCTTAGTCTGAGGGAGGAAAAAATCAGAATCAGAACCAGAAAAAACTTTATTTATCCCTGAGGGGTAATTAGAAAGGCAAAGAGTGGCATATAAAGGAAAATTAAAAGAAACAATAATAATAACAATAATACATGAAAACAACACTAATAATAATAATTATACACACACACACACAGAAAACAAGGAGGTTGTAAGTTAAGATCAGTGGGCAGATCAGTGACATGTATTAGTAACAAAGGATAAAGTAATGTATGCATTAAAATCAGTGATATTTACAACATCTACATGAGTCATGCAGAGAACCACAATAACAATCTACACAATGATCAAAAGTTTAAAAAACAATGAATCAAAGCTTTGTCTTTGAGGAGAATGTAACTCTGCAGTATTTTATTACACACTTATTCTGATACAAATAGCAACATTAATACCCACTAACTGTAATCTATTGCTGTGTAATAATTCACAGACTAACCCAGCCCTTCTCAAATAGTGAAGATGCCAGAGGTGAAAATGCTTTGTTGTTGCTGTATTAGAGTAAAGTGTAATAGTACATCCGCTACAGTAGAGGGCAGTGGTGCTTGGCTGTATGGTTTTTGCACCGAGCATGCGCACACAGCACAAAGCAGGAGATAAGAAGTGAACAAACTCTAATGCAGGGGTCTCAAACTCAAATTACTTGGAGACCACGGAAGGCAGAGTCTGGGTGAGCCTGGGCCGCATCAGGTATTCCACGAAAAAACTTTGATAAAAAAAATTAAATCTTTACCTCCCTCCCCTCTGTGCTCCGTTTCACTCACATGCATGCGGACAGCTGCTGCAGAAGAGGAGCTCAGCTCATCACTTCTTTTGTGTAGAAACATTGTTGTCTCATGTCTTATTCAGCAGTAAGTAAACACTAAACTTTACCATCATATATGTTAAAAAACGTGACCAAAAACTCTGTTTTAACTCTGTCAGCGGTGACGCGCTTTCAGTGTGAGCTCGTGCATGCGAAGGATCAAGAACGAGCAGAGAGACGTGATTGGTTAATAAAAGCAACGGTTTGTTTTTTTCCATTGATTGAAGTTATTACAGGTTTACAGCTGCTAAAGTTGACAGATTTTCTTCGTTCCTTTTTCAGAGCACATAAGATCTTAATTTCTGTCAGGACATAAAGACAATTTCAACCCAAAATTTAAAAAGTGTATCTGGAGAAAATTGTTTGTGGAATATCAGGTATTCCACAAACAACTTTGTTAAAAAAAAAAATGTAGTTTTCATAAATGTCATTACTAACAATTCTTTAATTTCAATGGGTTCTTCTGAACATGAACTGCCCTGAACATGAATGCAACATTGATGAACATGTACATTTCTTCTGAATATGGCTTCTTTTGCCTACTTCCTGCTGCCAGAGACCTGGCAGCACTTCCTCTCATATAGCGAAGCTACATTTAGCTTGAGGAAAGAAATAGTCTGTGCTCATCATCAACCTTTCTCTTCACTGCAGGCTTCGAACATGACATAATGTCGGCCAATTGCTGTCACTCTCCTAATGAAGTTTTTTTTTTTTTTTTTTTTTTCAAGCAATAAAGTTCAAGTCACGTGTTTAGCCAACCAGACGCACAGAGACCGTCATTTCCTCTTTTTCTTCCGGCAACAACAAGGTGGATAATGAACCACTCGGCAGCAATCGTCTTTCTTTATGCGCTGAATGTTCATGTATTTCATGATGACATGAACATCATGACATTTGTAGATAGTTGAAAGTACCGAGATAGAGAGCGGAAAAAAGGCGATCGCCAGTGGGGCGTTTACTATTCGTCGGGACAGTGGGACATTAGCCAATTATAGCCGATATAAACCATTGGACGCAGCCACAGAGGCGTTATTTACTGGCTTTTATTTTCTATAATAACCCCATGGAATCAGCTGTACGTTCCAGACAACACCGATGTTTTGTTGACTATAACCGAGGCGGGTAGGTCCCCTATGAGCCCCTAGCCTCGGAAGCAGGACGGCGGGTGCGAGCTGGCTGGGTGGGTGACATCTTCAACGCACAATGCTGTAAAGTTCCATTCATATTGTAACAACTATTTAACTGAGTTATGTTCCACGTCCAGTTTATTCAATGTTTAACAGGTGTTGTGGTTTCCCATGGCATTTGAAGAATCGTTACATGCAGCTTTCTCTGCCAATGTTCGTCTTCGTCTACATGTGTTCTGCGTGTTTATTGGCTGGGAGGTTGGGGAAGGGCGGGCGTAAGCGGTACATAATGTTTTAAAGACTTCCATTAAAGGCCGATAAACCTTTGATAACAGCTCGAGTCACGTCATTACAATACAGTATAAAACACACGGGTCGCACTAGCATTACATTTTCACATTGTCCTGCGGGCCACAAATTATCGTGCGGCCCGCGAGAATGAGACCTCTGCCCAAAAGAGAAACCATTGAGAAATATGTAACAGGAATGAAAAGCAAGGCGGAGAGAGATGGTGATAGTGAAACAAACGAAGGTGAAAGCTAAGACATGGAAATATGAAGAAACGTATGTAGCGCTCGGTTTCAGTGTGAGTGACTACGGTAGAAGACGAGCAGGGCCGGCACAGGTCATTTGGGGGCCCAAAGTAAAATCAGTATATGGGGCCCACAGTTGCGGTGCACACAAAAATGTTTTGATAAAACAAAAATATTTTGGCATTATTATCATCCAGGGTTTCCCCAAGAAAACTTGCTAAGCCTGGTGGTGAAGAAGCCCACCGATGGCCCACCGTATTTTTGTAAAAAAAAAAAATGTTAAAAGTTGACAGGAATTTTGAAATTATGACTATTATGATAAGCCATTTATTAACAATACTTAAATGTAGAGGCTTATAAAAAGGCACGATCTTGAAATACGGTTTTAACAAAACAACAACAACAAAAAAACAATTAAAATTAATATCAATTGTTTTCACTTAAGTTAAATCCTAGTGAATCTTAAAACAAGCCATTGCTGGTCACATTTAAAAGTAAAATAAATCAACATAACTGCAAACATGGCCAAGGGATAAAACCAGGAAACTCAGAAGCTTTAGTGATTAACAACCGTACAACATGAAAAACGTGAACGCTTTTAGTTTTTTCATCATAGATATTCCATTTTAGTAAGTATACTGTATTTACAAGATATTTGTTTGGACCAGCAGAGGGCGTTGGTAACCCAGTGGTCGGTTGGCATGTAGCTATTCTAGCAGTGAAGAAGAGATGCTATGCTAGCAGACAGAGCTAATAGAAAAACATGATTCTTACAGATATTCACGTAATATATTATTTCGTTGCTCAAGGGGTAAGGAATCATATATGAACTTGTTTAAGAGTAGGCGATTCCGACCGCCACCTACGTTTCTGGACGGATAAATTATCTTCGACATGACGAGTGCTGTTTGTATCAGGCATTTTCTTCCAACATGTCGGCAGCGGACAGCATGAAGCCAATTCAAGCCACTTGGGTAAGATGTTTATGTAGAAACTATACGAATCAGGTCACTGTCACATTAAGTTTGGAAATATAATGTCACTTTAAAAGCACTTACTTTGAATTGACTGGAAAACATTCTGATGATACTTTAAATATATCAGCAAGCGTGATTTTCTTCTTTTTGAAAGCTGGAAAACTGAAATGTTTTACACTGGAGATCAACGTTTTTGCTGAATTGCAGAGCAATGTTTATTTATTTCTGCCGGTTGCTAGGTTTTACACAGATATGGAACACATGGTTTCTATGGCGATCGCTTTGAAGTGCCTCAGTAGCCTCAGACAGAGACGTAAAGAGGACACTCGATATCGAATAAAGTATTGCAAAAGTATCGAATACTAACAGTGCCGTGTTAATCCCTTAATATATCTATGGTTCATCTCCAGGTTTTTTCCCCTCAACTGTTTCAATTGACACTTTATTCGCTGCTGCTGACACAAGATATAGCAGATATAGCAAAATATGTTATTTTATTTGTCATCCACAATCATAAAAAATACTTCTTTTATTTCATAATGTAGTTTAAAAGCTTGACATACAAAAATATAATAAACTTTCAATACCAACAAAACTTTACCAAACAAGATGAAGTTTAGAAAATGAAAATATTAACAAACTTAAAGTTAGTAACTCAACCAGAAACAACCCAAACGTTAGACAAAGATGAACAAAATCAAATTAATCAGCAAAACCTCACTTCATTTAGTTAAAGTGCATGGTGCTATATCTAGTAAACATGATTTGAAAGTTTATTTGAATATGATTTGAGAGCTTATTTGAGCAGCTACGGCCAACTTCCACACTTGGAAACCCGGTTCCCACAGGGGCTCAGGGCGCCTCACAAGAGCAGCATTTCCCCTCTATGCGAACTCCCGCATTAAGCACCCGACAGTACAGCCTCGGAGCCCCGAACACGCAGACGCTACGGCGTGAACACCTGTTTATAATCCTTCTAATCAGAGGGTGCGGTTAAGGAAGCGTCCGGTAGACGGGGATGATGCATTCAAGGGCTATATGAAACTACCACACTTTAACCGCCTGGTTACATACATGAAACGCCATTGCCGTGAGTTAAGGAACCTTTTTTTATGGGGAAATGTTCTGGGGACCACTGATAAGGGGCACCGCCCTCCCCCCTCCTGCCCTGGCTACATTAAACACTACCTAAAACACATCAAACACTGTCCAAAATTTCCAAAAAAACCCTGCAGAAATCATCACTGACTCTTAAACACAGAGCCATCAGTGCCCGTTTAACTTTGCTGTGTCTGTGAAACTCCGTCCGTTCTTCGTCAAGCACAGCTGCGCTCCGTGAAAACATGAGTCAGCTTTAATCAGCTTCACCTGCTCAGAGCATTTAAACAACATCTCATCAAAGCTACAGAACATCTGTGGATAAAGTTGTTCTGTTGTTGTGGACGAGACCATCATTACCAGGAATTGTAGAGTCTGAAACATCGTAGGTTAATGATAACTTCTCATACATATAAAATATTCCATAGTGGTGAAATAACTGATGCATCCTTGCGTCCATTTGTTTTTGTGTAATCATTATGGTCTGGAATGATGTCATCAGGATCATTTCAGTTAAATTTTGATAAACTTAATTTAACCTAAACAATAAACCTGCTCAGATTCAGTAAATCATTGATCCCTGAGGGGAAACTGGGTGACAGTGACATTAATGCTGTTCTCATACATTTTTATATGACATAATTAAAAAGGAGCAGTCAGAGTAATCAATACCACTGCAACTTAAATCTGCCTTTTAATTGTATTTAACTTTATTTTTGACATTTTTTTATTTATTAGTATTTATTTTGTATTATATATATATTTCTGAAAATAAATTATTAATATTTCAAAAAACAAACGGAATTTTAAAAACTTAAAATGGAAAACATGGAACTTGGAAAAAAAATAAAACAGAATTTGGAAAAAAATAAATAAAAGGGATTTTATAGGACCCTCATCATAACACTGAGTTAGCTGATGTCAGCACGGCTGCAGCATGGCTACTGCTGCTGCTGTGGGGCCTACGCAACCAGTTTTAGCCAAAAATGAGAAGGGAAAATTTGCTAAATGTTGTTGTACTTTCTCAAAAAAGTTTGTTAATAGTTTTTATTCTTTAGAAGTGCTGCTAAATTTTGTCATACTTTCTCAAAAAAGTGTAATAGTTTTTGTTAATTACAAGTGTTGTTAAATGTTGTAATACATTTCACTTAATTTAAATATACTTTGTATCCTGTTCATAGTTTGTATTGTCAACTTTATTAAAGGACATTATGCTTCTAAATTTTTATCTTTTTGCCCCGTGCCACTCCCCCCGAGTATTGATATCGAGTTTGAAATGCTAGTATCATGACAACCCTAATAGAGAGAGAGTTGCGTCAAGTCCGTTCACTCCAATGGTTCGTTTTTTTACAGCAATGGCGGCTCATGGAGCCTCACATTTGTTCCCGGAAATGATCAGTTTACTCTTGTAGCCAATGGACCTATAGCGGATTAGACGGTTTGTGATGCACTTTTGAACAGTAAGACATTATTATTATTATTATTATTATTATTATTATTATTATTATTATTATTATTATTATTATCAGCGTATCTAAACCCATTAACTTGTGCATTAAGGCATGTTAGTGGACTATCACCCGCTAATCTAGTAAATTTGTATTTTTATTTTCACTTTTTGAATTTTTATTTTTTATTACTATTATATATTTTTTTCATTGTGAGATACACTGCTGTTGTTTTCATGTTCAAAAAAAGAGAATTTCTTTTTTAAAATTTGTATCTACCTACATATCTTCTTTTTTTTAAAAATCAAACAATAAGCTTTTCAATTGTGTTATTTGTGACGAAAAGTGCAAACAAAGTGTTTAGATGTGATCGCCTCACAGATTTTTTTATTGTTATAATCCTGATTTTTTTTTTTTTTTTTTTTTTTTTTTTTTAGATCTCTCCGGCTGATTTTGGCGAACCATTTGTTTTTCCTCTCTGGTTCGGTTGGGAAGCCATACATTTTCACTCCTTTTTTGGAACGAGTGGAGCATCCCCATACAGCACAGCAAACTGCATGACAAGTTATTAATGTTTGACATTTATTTAATTAATTTAACTTGGTACATAAGTGCATAGTAAAAAAAATGTCTGTTGTGATAGGTGTATGAACATAACAAATAAGTTTTCTTTATGTCCTGTCTGAATGTGGTCTTTTTTTAATGACCCCCCCCCCCCCCTTTTTTTTCCTTTTTTTTTTTAAAGAAAATTCAAAGCAATACATCCTGTATACAATACACTAACAGTTTTTTTAACCAAATTATGGTGGCCTTAAATATGTCAAAAACAGCAGGTATGGTAGCTGTTTACACTAATTATTAATACAAATTTGCATTGCAGTGTTTGTTTACACAGAAACAGATAGTACAAATTCATTTTATGACAAAATTAATATGAGATATGAGAAGAAATAAACAAAAAATGGCAAGGAAATCATACGATTCAAAAGAACCCGCAACAGTGCAGTGCATAGGAGTTTTATTTATTTATTTTTTTTGGTTTACTGCAATTTAGTGTCAGTTTAAGAGAATTTTACACAGACTGAAATGAAACACTAAACAAAAGGGCGTTTAGTGTTATTTAAAAGTCAGATGAATCAGCAGGATTAAGTAACTCACTTTAAAAACAAATCTGGACTTTAGGAAATAAAGAATCTGTACATTATTGTTTTTTTATTACAGTAAAACTATTAGGTATATCATCCATGCTGTTCTGTGATGGACTGGCGCCCTGTCCAGGGTGTACCCCCGCCCAGCGCCCTATGAGAGCCGGATATTGGCACCGGCAGACCCCCGCGACCCTGTTAAACGGGAATAAGCGGGTATGAAAATGGATGGATGGATGGATCCATGCTGTTGAAAAAGACAACATGGATGTTATAGTTGATTCCTTTCATTTGCTGCCACTTGCTGTCTGTGGTGGGGGCAGCATCCTAAGCATCATCTCCGCAGCGTATCCTGGGTCTTCCTCTGAGTCACCTACCAATGTTCTTTAATTGATCAGAAGTAGTCTCCAATGAAGCATCATAGGGTGAGAAATCCAAGCTCATTTTTTAAAGCTGCTCAAGATTTTTAATTTTTAACAATCAGTTTTTTTTTTTTACTTTTTTATCATAGTGTAGGTTTCATAAATCAAAAATCAGCAATAAAAGATTGAACAGGGTGAAACTGCCTCTCGAAGTGTTTTTACTTCCTCTAAAAAACATTTGCCTTACTACTTCTGTTGTTTTCTTTTCAAATTGCACTTTTGGATATATTTGGACTTTGCTGAAAAACTGCACTTTTTCTTTAATTTGTTGGGTTTTGTGTCATAACTTCAGGAAAACTCAGGTAGACTGTGCCAACAGTGTCATGATTCCTTTTGTTCAGATTTCATTCTGTGATATTCTGTATTATCCCACCCTAAAAACTGCTCCATATTTTAATTTGTTGGTATTCAAGTTTATTTACTTCCTCAGTTTGGCTCGTGGATGTGTGTGTCCTGTTATTTGACGGTGATGAATCACTGTTTTAAATTACATTTAAATATATTAGTAATTGCATAAATTAACATTTTTTTTTTTTTTTTTTTGCACTCCAAACAGCGCAGAACCTTTCTCATTTCACCCATGGCCTCGTGCCTACGACTGAATCTGAATCACACCAGTGCTGATATTTCAGCACAACAGCACTCCTTCTCGTATGAGATTGCTTAATTAAAAAAAAAAAATACATGATTGGTAAAGATTATTTTCAGAAAATGTAGGTCAAGCTCTATGTATTCCCAGATCGTAGTATAGATCCGGAAATATAGATAAAACGTTTGTATTTTTCATGTTTATGATTGTATTAAATAAAATAAAAAATACGATAATATATATTTTAACGTGGGGGTTCAAAGGTCAGAAACAAATGGTTTAGTGGTAGAGGAATTGTTAGGAGCAATTTAATAATCTTGAATGACGGAAGCTCATCTCGGATTGATATGAATACAAACAAAACTTCTTGTCTTGATCTTGTCTGATTTTTACATGCCCTTCATTGGCCAAGATAGCAGAGTGGGGAGTTTGGGATGGAGATCCATTTGGTAGTAATGATTTTCCTGTTATGGCCATTTTTAATAGAGCACTTGTGGTAGAATGTTCAGACAGACCTTCCAGATTAGATTTTTCCCGGGTGGGTTGGGACAAGGTCAGGGAAGGCACTAATAAGGGGTTGGATGGTGTAGATAGTAATGGCTCTATAGATAACATATGCAGATCTTTGTCAGATATGATCCTGAGAGTAGCTTCAGAGACTTTAACGAGTAGAAGGTTGCCCCGTGATCGAATAATTGTTCCATGCTAGAACAATTAATGTTCTAAAGCAGTAAGTAACAGAAGGAAGCTTTTTAAAAAGTTAAAGATGCATTCTATTCAGTGATTTGAAGAGGTGTAGGGCTTTGGCTCGGAAAACTATCAAGGAGGCAAAAAAGAAATGTTGAATGGAGTACTGTAGTAAGTTAGGCCCTAAAACCCTAGTTAAACAAATATGGTCAAGGTTTCATAGAATGGTGGGAAAAGAATATTGCTGTACCTGTGTTAAAGAATGGCAACACAGAAGCTGTTTTTAGCAAAGAAAAAGCTGATGTGTGTAGAAGTATTTCAAGGTGTTCATAACTCAAAGTTTTTGTGGGATGAAAGTCCTAGAATTAGAAATGAAATTCTGCAAGATAATAAATAATTGGAAGTTAACATGCAGTGAAGTTACGAACAGTTCTTTAAATGTGTATTTTTCTTTTAAGGAGCTTAAAGACACAGTCGAAGCTGGTGCTAATACTTCACCAGGACAAGATGAGATAAGTTATAAGCTTTTGCAGCATCTGAATTATCTCGTGCTAGAAGAGATCCATGCCTTGTTTAACTACATTTGGGAAGCTGGGTCGCAACCAAAGGTTTGGAAACATGCTGTAGTCATTCCAATGTTGAAGCCGGGAAAGGATCCATCCTCTCCGTCGTCTTACAAACCTATTGACTTCAGTGCTTTGTAAGGTGATGGAGAGGATGGTCACCAATAGACTTGTGTATTTTTTAGAAGTTACTGAATTTTTGTGAATTATCTAAATGGATTAAGGTTTGGTAGAAATACCAAGGACTGTTGCAGTATCGGATCAATATATTTGAAGGGCAATGATTAACAAGGAGGCTGTGGTGGCAGTTTTCCTTGACACAGAAAAGGCTTATGACAGTATGTGGCGGCAGGGTTTGCTGTTTAACGATTTCCTTATAGTTAGAACAATACAGGTAAGAATAGAAAATCAACTCTAAAACGGTTAGTATTTTGAATGGTGCACCTCAAGGATCTGTAATTAGTCCTGCTTTATTTAATGTAATGGTAAATAGTATTTTTCATTGTGTTAATCCAGTTTTTGGAAAATCCTTGTTTGCAGATAATGGCGCTATTTGGCGAAGGGGTAAAAATTTCAAAATATTTAGTTAAGCAAACTCAGGTTGCCTTGGATCAAGTAGTATATTGGGCAAAGATGTGGGGTTTTAGGATCCCAGCATCTTAAAGTAATTTTATAAACTTTGGTTTGAAAAAGAAAATCCCCAAATGACTTTGTATTTATATGGAAACCAGTTAGAAAAGGTAAAAGTGTTCAAATTCCTTTGAATGTGGATAGATGAGAGGCTAACATGGAACATGCATCTTGAAAACACTATTGGCAAGTGTGAAAAAGTTATTAACGTACTTCGTAGTTTGGCTGGCAGTGACTGGGGAGCAGATAGGTCAACTCTGCTTATGATTCATAGAGCAATGATAAGATCAGCATTGGGTTATGGTTGTTTTGTATTTGGTGCTGCAGCCAAAACTGTTTTACAAAAGCTGGACAGAGTTCAAGCAAAAGCCCCGAGCATAATTTTGTGGCCAAGTGCCTCATGGAGGACTGTTGGGAGGATAAAGGAAAGGTGGCAAAAACAATGGGAGGAAGAGAGAAGAGGAGGGTGGTATTACAGAGGAATATTGGGGAAATGAGGAGAGCAGGAATAAACAGGAGAGCAGAAAGAATAATGTCAAGACTGAAGTTTGGTCACACAGAAATGAACGGCACATTATTTATAATAGGGAAGCATGATACAGGTAGACGTAGCTGTGGAAAGACTGAGACAGTGGAGCATGTTATTTTTGAATGTGGGAAATACGTAATAGAAAGAGGTAGTTTGGTTAGAAATCTAGAGCGAATTAAAATTTAGTTTGGACTTGATTTTATATAGCACTTTGTCACCACACTGAAGCAGTCTCAAAGTGCTTTACATATCAGCTCATTCACCCAATCACTCTCACATTCACACACCAGTGGGACAGGACTGCCATGCAAGGCACTTAGTCAACCACTGGGAGCAACTTAGGGTTCAGTGTCTTGCCCAAGGACACTTCGACACATAGTCAGGTAGTGGGATCGAAACCCCAACCTCTCGATCAGTAGACAACCCTCTACCACCTGAGCCACGGTTTGATTTTGATATATTGAGGCATAGGTCTTCAGGTAAATAATATGATTTGTTATTTCAATATTTGAGGGAAATAGGTATGCGGGATACAATATGGGATGCTTCCTTTTTGTTTTAATTTATTTATTTATTCAGTCATTCATTTATTTTTTTTATTTTCAGAGAGGAAGTCAGGCATTGAGATCCACACTCCACATCAGTTGGTGGCGGTAATGCACCGTGTCGTCGTTTGCCAACCGCCAAAAAAAAAAAAAAAAAAAAAAAAAAAACACATAGAAGAAGAAACAAAATGGCGGATCTGGCTGCCATCGCTGCAGCCTCCGTTTAAATGTTATTAGTAAAGCTTTGTCGAGGTTCCATCTGCATGTTTTAATGCTCCAGCAGTGGAAGTCCTATTCAAAGAACATTCTTCAATTAAATGGACTTTCCTACGGGACACACACCGAGCATCAACAACCTTCGGCGGCTTGTGCTCCTGTTCTCCATCGGCTGAGACTCGTTAGACTGGCAGAAGAAGACACAGCAACACGCTCTGAAAATGAACCGAAAGAAGGATAAAGGCTTCGAGAGTCCACGGCCCTTTAAACTATAAGTATCTTTGTTGTTCTTTAGTTAGCTGTAACTACATGCTTATTTCTGCTGACTAACACAAAGTAACAGCTTGTTGTGTGTGTGTGTGCGTTTACGACCCATCAGGTGGTTTGCATCAACAACATCAACTTCCAGAGAAAGTCCGTCATTGTGAGTTCAGCAGTCACACTGAAGCATTGATGTCAGCATTAGAATCATGATTGATCTGAGCATTATTACTGGGGAAAAGGGTTTTTCTTTGTCTTTGTTGTTTTGTCAGTTTTTAGTCATTATGTGTGTTTTTGTTATTTTCTGGGTTCTTGTTGTAATTTTGTGGGGTTTTTGTTGTCATTTTCTGCATTTATGTTGTTGATTTGTGCGTGTTTGGGGTCGCTCTCTGTATTTTAGTTGTTTCTGTATTTTCCTGTCATTTTGTGTAATTTTGTAGACAGTTTGTGTCTTTATTCTGTAATGTGTTCTGTTTTGAGTCATTTTGTATATTTTAGGATTTTTTGTGTGCTTAGTGCAATTTGCTGTAATTTGTGAGTTTTGGGAGTTATTTTGTGTATTATGTTGGGCTTTATATTCTTTTCGACTTCTTGAAATACAATTTTTGGGGGTAGCACAAAATTAGACCGAGGGCTGCCAGTTGCCTACAGTATGTCTGCACTAAACAGTAGATAATAATAACACTGGTGCTCATTTTTGTCATTGTGTTTTGACTAAAATGGAACTTACTTTTAGACAAAATGTAGTCATCAGGAGGGTCACAGTTATAATTTTGTTTTAGTCAACTAGATCTATTACAGTTATAGTCGACTGAAATAGGGTGCATAAGAGTGAATGCATTTTATTTTATTTTTTAAAGACTCAATTCCCATTGATCAACCTGATATTGGATGTTATTAATGTTTGTAAACAGATAGAGTTGATGTGATCAATGAGTTTGACCACGTGGTCACAACAGTTGTGATTGGATTTCGTCTCACGTGATGAAATTATAGTTTAGTTTTTATTTGTCGAAGAAAATGTCGTAATATTTTAGTTTTCCTTCACATATTTTTTTTTTGTCAGTTATGGTCTATTTCAGTGGTTCTCAATCTTTTCCCAGTCCCGTACCCCTTCAGACATTTAACCTGAAGCCATGTACCCCCTACTCCTGCACATTTAAAAACACAATAATCTAATGTCATATACAGTGTAGCCCTACAGTCACATTTGTCTCTGAATTTGACCTATTTTGTTGTAAAATAATAGACCATGAAATTAACCAAATAATAATCAATAAAACATTCAGTGTGTGTGTTTGTGTGTGTGCATGTTGTGTGATCTCCTTCATGTGGATAATTTTCATGTACATGTTGAGCTTTTATTCTGAATTTGTATATTGCTTTTTTCTCCTCAGGGCTACGTGGAGCTGACTATTTTCCCCACCGTGGTGAACCTGAACCGGATCAAGCTCAACAGCAAACAGTGTCGCATCTACAGAGTCCGTGTCAATGACCTGGAAGCTCCGTTCATTTATAACGACCCCACGCTGGAGGTGTGCCACCATGAGTCCAAGCAGTGAGTGTTTCTCTCGCCATATAACCATAGGTCAGTGGGCGACTGTGGATCAGCAGTGGAGTGGGTTATCCAGTAACGGTTGGGGGTTTGAATCCTGCTCTATCCAAGTCATTGTCGTTGTGTCCTTGGGCAAGGCACTTTACCTATATTGGCCACGGTTACATGATGTTTTTTAATTCCTTATAGACCTTTTTCATTCAACCAGAAGTAGTGCCTCCTGGTGCTGAGTAACTTCCTGTTATTAAGGGTCTAAGGGAAAATGGCTCTTGTTTTTTCAACGGTGTTGCTCAACTTGCCAGCTTTTTCATTCGCTGATGCGGAGGCAATCGCAGGGGCGAATACCCAAACAAATAAACTTGATAAGGGGTAAAAGTTCTTCCATGAAGAATATATTTACAGCTATGAAGATAAGAAAAGAAGTAGCTTTGTAACACGATGACTTAGTGTTGTTTTTATATGAAAGCAGAAGTGTTTCATTCGCGTGTCGATTGAGTCAGCATTCAACTCAAGCATATAAACCTAATTTAAATGTAGAGCCTTTTTTTTTTTAAAGGTGAATGTCATCAGGTCAAAGCTATGAAACAAACTCTCTGTCCTCCCTACAAAGCATGGGATTCAGCTCAGGCTCCACGATTATGGCCAAAGTCATAATCACGATGATTTTGATTATCATGTCAGGGAAAACGATCTGTATTTATATTGCACTACTTTGAAAAAAACAATATGTGAACAGTTTACAGTGCAAAATGAAGCTTTAAATAAGAACTATACTAAAAAAAAATAACCCAAGGATTTAAAATGTACCAAGGACTAACTGAATAATAATTACAGAGTTATCACCTAATGCAACTCATTGGAATTAATTACAGCTTACAGACCCAAAGCTGGTGCTAAAGCGTCACTCACTTGGTATTGAGGATTGAAAAACACATGGGTTTGGCCAAGAAAATGTTTTTTTATAAATGAAGTAAGATCAAAATCAGAATCAACTTTATTGACCAAGAGTGTATGAATACACACGAGGAATTTGTCTTGGTGAACTGTGCTCTCTCAGATAGTGTAACATTAAATAATAACAATCAACTAGAATAAAGAAAAATAAATAAAAAAAAGAAGTATAAACATAAATATAAGAGTAGTTAGACTAATATGTGCAAACTAAATAAAATAACAAGATAATAATAATAGTAATTATAATAATAATAATAATAATAACAACGAAATAAAATAAAAATACAATAATAATAATAAGATAATTGTGCAGTAGTGCAATGATGAGTAGTGCAGGTGAACATTTAAATGAAAATATTATGTCCATGAACATTCACAGTGACAGGTTGATCCAGGGTTGTTATGTTTAGTTCCATGGTTATTTCACAGTAACAGAAACAGGTCTGACACTCTATGACTGTTTAGAGTTGATCAGAGTGACAGCCTGGGGGAAGAAACTGTTTTTATGGTGGGTTGTTTTTGCGTACAGTGATCTGTAGCGTCTGCCTGAGGGGAGGAGTTTAAACAGGTTGTGTGCAGGGTGTGAGGGATCTGCAGTGATGCTACCTGCCCGTTTCCTGACCCTGGACAGGTATAAGTCATGGATGGAGGGCAGATCAACACCAATGATCTTTTCTGCAGTCCTGATTATCCTTTGTAGTCTTTGTCTGTCTAGTTTGGTTGTAGATCCAAACCAGACAGTGATGGAGGTGCACAGAACAGACTGAATGATGGAGGTGTAGAACATGAAGTTAAGTTAGTTTTAAAATACTTCATAGATGCTATCCAGTCAAGACCAATCTTTTCAAATATAATATAAATATTGACACACTTTGCTCTTTTTGTGGTATTAGATGAAACATTATCTCACTTATTTTAGGAATGTACTTACACACACTTTTTTGATTGACCTTAATAATTCTTTTAATTCCAAAGTTGATTCATCATATTCACTGGGCCAAATTTGCTAACCACAACCAAATACTATAGTTTTGAAAGCCGTATTACTATCTTATTTAAAAGGTATTAACAAAGCTTAAGCTCCAAAGCGACCAAAACAAAAACTCTGTGTGAAAAATATATTATCTAAGCTTTATTCGTCCTCGAGCCTTTTTTAATTTGTTGTATTTCTGTTTTTTGCTATAAGATATGTAACTGTCTTTTGTCCTGAAAATTTCTGTACTTTTATGTATATATGTTGTCACTAAAGAAAAAAAACAAAACAAAACAATTGTTATTGAGGCAGCTTAATGAAGCCTTAAGCATGCTTTCGCCCCCTGGTGGTTGGCTGACTAATGGTTGAGAAAGTGCCTCATTAGATACGCAGCAGAGCCCACATTTTAAACGTAAATATTGCACACGATCACAATTAATTTAAATGTGGGAACAAATTCCTGATCACGATTAAAATGTGATAAATTGTGCAGTTCTAGATTCGGCTCTTGTTCTTTGTGCAGGAGGAACCTGAACTATTTCTCCAGTGCTTACACAGCAGCAGTGAGCGCTGTGGACCCTGACGCAGGACATGGGGAGCTGGTCATCAAAGTTCCGTCTGAACTCTGGAAACAAGGAGATGGTATGGCAGGGAACACTTCACATCGCCATGATTTACAGTGGCTGAGAAGTGCAAAACACATTTACATTTTTGAAAACAAATTTACATCATTATCTAAAAAAAAATTACAAATACTTTTACAAATATTGAAACAGATTTACAATGGCGCATTGTAAGTGTGAAAGTGTTTCCATATTTGTAAATTTCTTTTGACCATTTGTAAATGTCGCAGTCATTTGAATACATTGATTCTTATGTTCCAAACGTGAATTTGCCATTGTTGTAAAAAAAAAAAACTTTGTCAAATTTTTTCTTTAGAAAAACTAAATAATCACCCATAGTGAAGTCATTCCATGTCATTGAAAACAATTCTGAACCCCAACAAATTTTTCCCATTTTAAGATGTATATTGTATAGCAGTATATTCTGAGAGAGTAGGTGAAGCTGTATTACTATACCACATTTCAGTTTCCTATGTGATGTAGATATTGGAAGTTGAATATGGAAGAAAAATAAGGACAAACGAAAGACTTACTTACTCACTGAATTGATCATAACTCAAAAAATATTCACCCAATCAAATGAAAAAAGGACTATGCCTATTGAATAATCACAGAACATTTGGTAAAAATATAATTTTTTTTATACCGTAATGCGTGGGATGTCCTGAAAATTTGTTGGAATAACATAGAATGACCTGTACATGTTTTTAAGTAGACATGCACTAGACCAGTGTTTGTGAGCCATGGCTCCAACTACCATACATATACATACATTGTGTTTGTTGTCTCAACATTTTATTAAAAACATATGTTTTTGCATTAATATTAAACGTTTACAGCAGATGTTTGTTCATTCCTTCAATAATCGTTGTTACTGATGAGCCGATGTTATTGCCTTTGTTCTAAAAGCGAGCAATACATCTGATAAAGACGGGAAGTTGACATGGGTTCATCCTTACATCAGTTGTGTGTGTTTCCTGTCCTTAGATCTGAAAGCGTTGAAGGTGTACATTGAGTTTTCCCTGGACCAGCCTAAAGGGGGGCTGCACTTTGTGGTCCCTGATGTGGAAGGCACCATGGCTGAGAGAGGAGCCCACGTCTTCTCCTTTGGATACCAGAACTCCACAAGGTCCACAGCTAATCATCTTTAGCTAGCTTAATAATAGTTCCTTGTTTTTAAATGTCTTTGCGTGTCCCTGGTGGTCCGTCCTCAGATTCTGGTTCCCCTGCGTGGACTCCTACTCAGAGCTGTGTACCTGGAAGCTGGAATTCACGGTGGACGCGGCCATGGTGGCAGTGTCATGTGGAGATCTGGTGGAAACCATCTACACCCACGACATGAGGAAGAAGACCTTCCACTATGTCCTTCCCATTCCCACTGCGGCCCCCAACATCTCCCTGGCTGTGGGACCCTTTGAAATCCTTGTGGACCCCTACATGCATGAGGTCAGTATGACTCAGCACTTTTTCCACTTAAAACTTTTTGACATGAATAGTCAGCAATCAAACATGATTGCTCTGCAATGTGTACGCCAACATGCATGGTTGAGAGGGTTACTTTAAAAAAGTTATCTAGTACAATTACAATTTACCTGTTAAAAATGGAATTAGTAACTTACTCTGAGTATCACTCATTTATTAAACTAATCTATTTATCTATCTATAAAGCAAGGCACCTCTGTCCGTGTGTCTGTCTGTCCGTGTGTCTGTCTGTCCGTGTGTCTGTCTGTGTGTGTTTCTCAAATATCTCAGCGCATTAGGCTCAGACTGAACTGAGAGTTTCAACATGGCTGCTGCTTGGTTCACGGGTGTGAAACATCAGATTTGTTTGGACTGCAATGATACAGTTAATGAATTATTTCATAAAATTGTCTTAAATGCAGCTTTGCAAAATATATAAATTTTGACAGGTAGTCATGGTAACTCAAATTTGAACCTATATCCTAAATTCAACAGGAAGTCTGCAATTATGAATTTAGTGGGCCAAATTTAGTACTTTTTCTTAATTTTGGGCCAAACTACACTGATTTTAAAAGCAAACTTCTCCTAAAGCGTTCATCATTTCCAAATGAAATTTAGGATTTATGTTTTTGACAAGTTGGAAACCCGTTGTTCCTAAAAATGATGAGTTTTTTCTACATTGCCGGGGTGCAAAATTTTCATCAATTTTAAAACTGGAAATTTTCGAAAAACTCAGTCAAAACTCATTCAATCAAAACCCAAAGTCATTCTAATGACATGACATTTCACACAAGTCATACTGCCCCCTGGTGGTGATAGAAAATAACTTTTTTTCATTCTACTATTTTTTGTGTTGAGATTTTTCAACACATACTTCCTAAATGTGCTCAGGAATGCTTTGGACAAGTGGATGATCATTTGTCAGGAAGATGATGAGTTTATATGGAACGCACTTCCTGTGGCAGAGCACCATTCGCTAAAAAACGAAATGTCTCAATTGGAGTAGTTAGAAATTTTTGCAAGTGACAAAACCTGTCATGTATGTTACGGGTACCCAAACCTCAAATTTCGTAACATTTTTGTAATTACTTTTCAACTGTTATTGTTACAGTTTTGTTTCGTTAAACCTACCTAAGAAGAGCTTTTAAAAGACTGGATAGATATAACTGTAACACATTGCGGATAAAATAATAAGTAAAAATATAAAAGACAGCAAACACATATACAGCCGTTATGTTATTGCACACTATGATCCAAATGAGCTGTTCGATAATAGTTGCATGATGTATCAGCTCTGCTATTTGTTGGATGTGTTTGTTGTAGATCTTTCTATTTCCTAGAGTTTTGTAGTCAGTGAAGGCAACAGGAGGATGCAGGGGGAGGGGGGAGGTGGGTGAGTGAGCGTTGAGAGTCGAAAGTGTCTATTTGTATGGTTGCCGTACGGACAACCCCCGGTGCTATTGGCACGTTTACCGAAGTACACGTACACAGCGGTTAGGTTTAGTCTTAGTCACGTGACCTAAACGGGCCAATGAGGGGCGTTGCGTACGGATAGAATGTCGGTATATTGATACAGCAACCGTACAGATAGCCACTGCCTTGAGAGTTTGTCGGAGCTCAGAATTTGAAACGACACAAGTCACTGTCACTGACAGTCCAGTTTTTCCTGCCACTAGTTCCGTCGTACTGTTTTAGTAGTAAGTAGACGTACAGACGTACTAACACAGCTTCACTTCATCTTACTGTATTTCTGTGTGTTTTGGCAGATTTTACCTGTAGAGGTTTCTTCAGATTAGATGTCAAATCCCTGGACGATTGATAACATTTTAACAGCAGGCAGTCATCATTCACATTCTACTGTGATATAGTTTCCTTTTTTGGATCTAAATGAAAAATGATGCTGGAGTTTTTATGCAGTGAAAGCTCTGTGTTCACGCTGATACGCACGCACGCAGGCAGGCAGGCACGCAGCGCTGGGACTCATTTCACTTGTTGTTTAGTTGTGAAGAACTGCCATTAGGGTTGGGATCAATTATAATTACAATTATGGTGTAAATGTAATTACAATTGTAATTAAAAAAAGCTGTTGTAATTGTAATTAAATAAAAATTGAGTTCAAATAATTGACTTTGTATTTGTAATTGCCGTGAAAATGTATCAATTATAATTTAGCGCTAAACATGTTACAGTTCTATGTACAGTTCTACACATATGTAGTTCACAATTATCAAAATGTTTCATATCAAGCTTTCCCACATTTAAAAAAATATATTAATCTATGGGTATACTGACACTAAAAATGCTCAGACAAAATATTCAAACCTATATTTTCATTGGTTAGGAAACCTAACAAGGTAATCAATAGATAGGAAATAAATTAGAAGATAGATATTTGTTTTGAGTGTATTTTTCAGCTGAGGGACTAGTTATCATAAGAGATGCTAACACAAGAGGATGGTTAACTTTTATTAGGTTATTTATTTCAGGCTCATTAATTGTGATTAATTGTAATTGAACTTTCGTAATTGAGAAATTGACTTTCTGAGGATACAAAACATGTGTAATTAATTTGTAATTGGAAAAAATGCTGGTCACTGTAATTGTAATTGAATTGTAATTGAAAACATAATTGTAACTGAAAAATGTCATTGACTCCAACCCTGACGGGCCTAATGTGTGCTCAGTGTGTGTACCTGCTGCACAGATGTATAGTCCGCTTGCTTTTAAAATGTAATCTCCCTGTTTTTCTAAGATATACCTGTAATCTGATTACATGTTTTTTAATATACTGTAATGGATTACAGCAAAAAGAAATTGTATCCAGATTACATAACGCTGTAAGATTTGGTCCTTGTCATTGTTTCATTCAGCTGTCGAGCTTCTCCATAGAATCAATACTTTTCCATGATTATTTTTAGCTCAAGCCTCATGGTAAGTGATACACTGCTTGGGCCAAAAGGTGGCAGTAAAACAAGGATGCTGCACCCACCAACACCTCCTTATATCACACTTAAGACAAATACAAAAAATGATGCACTTGTGAAAATGCTTGATCAGATTTTCTGTGGAAATTACAAATAAATAGAAAATAAAAAAAACTCCCTGGCAGCATCTTGCCACCTTTTTTCTCCATGTTGTGAGTCTGGTAATCTTTAGTATTGGGTCAATATGTAATTTCACAATTGGCCCACGCACTTCGATCTAAAACAAATCTGCAATTTTTATCAATTGTTTCGTGATTATTAAATAGGCACACTGTAAACGTTTAGTTTGATCAGATGAATACTTTTTGAGATATGGCCATTTTAGTGAGGGGGGGTATGTGTTGATCTTTGTGCTTTTTTATTTTTCTTCCACTTTCAGCTTCCAGTATCTCAGGAACTACATTACATAGGAAACTGAAATATGGTATAGTAATACAGCTCCACCTACTCTCTCAGAATGTACAAAACGATCTGCTGTACATCATCTGGTGGACATGCCAGCCTCTCAAAATTGGGAAAAAGTTTGTCTGGGTTTGGGGCTGGAACATGTTTGAGCCTTCAGTAAACAACTTAGCATATGCCTCAGCTCGCTGTAATTTAATCAGCTTTGAGCTATGTACATAGACTGTTCACATCACTGATGATTAGTCACATTAATGCATTGGTTCTTGGGTGACAGTCTCTTGAAATCAGAAAAATACTTTTCATTGGCATTTTTCATTTCATTTCATTTTTATTTTTGACCCCATCTTTGTGGCTATTTCACCACTCGCAGTTATTAAAAATCCTTCACATGAGGCCATTGTATCTTGTCTCTGTGTCTTATAATCATTTATTCTTTATTAGTTTTTTACTAGTTATATAAAAAAATATGAAAAGCATTGCATCAGAAAACATTTATTTTTGAAAATGTAATATTAATTATGAACAAATTTCTCATGTTCTATGTTTTCTCTTTCTTTGACTGTGTCCTGAAAAAGTGTTGAAATAACATGGAATGATTCTATTGGTGGATATTTAACGCCAATAGTTGACTGTATTTGATCTAAGAAAGAAATGTAATGATCAGTGATAACAGAGAAATGTTACTGCTGTATTATTATTACTTTTTGTATTTTCAACATCTGGCCACTAGATGGCGTTAACCAGCTGTTGTTAGATTTGGAGCTTGGCTATGTTCAAATATTTCTGCTTTGTTTCTGTTTTTCCTGTCTCGTAGGTGACCCATTTCTGCTTACCTCAGCTCCTTCCTCTGCTCAAACACTCCATGTCTTACCTTCATGAGATTTTTGAGTTCTACGAGGAGATCCTGACCTGCCGGTACCCCTACTCCTGTTTCAAGACTGTGTTTGTGGACGAGGCTTACGTTCAAGTGTCTTCTTGTGCTTCCATGAGCATCTTCAGGTGTGTGCGTGTGTTGTGTGTTTGTTACTGCAGGCAAAGTGCAACCATTCATAGTTCTGATTCGCAACGTGTTTGTGTGTCTTTTAGCACCAACCTGCTCCACAGCGCTATGATCATAGATCAGACCCCCCAGACCCGCCGCTGCCTGGCTCAGGCGCTGGCTCAGCAGTTCTTTGGTTGTTTTATCTCCAGAATGTCATGGTGAGTCTCAGATCAAACTCAGCTGGTTAGTGCTTTGAGGATGGTGAGAGTAAAGTAAGTCTGGATCGTGGAATTGGAAACTAGTGCTCATCACTATGTGTAATCAGTGCAGCACTCATTGCCCAAATATGGAGCAGTTTTTTTCTGATGTGGGCCGCAGATTTTAGGTGAAAAAACATTATTGTGCTCGTTATGGGGTTTGTGCCATTAGAAACTGAATTTGAATAGTTGGTGTTGAATTTGAAAGTAACAACTTGAAATTGAGTTTACTGTTTTGAAACTGAATTTGTAACTTGAAATGAAACTTGAATGTTTTCTAGTACATTAAAAAAATTCAATATATTTCTGTTTCTCAAACAGATTCACTGCACACAATTATTATTATTAATTATATTTATCTAAATCACCCTGAAAAAACTTCAGACGAGTAAATTTGCAAAACTCACAAAGACACTAACTGTAACTGTAATGTCCCCTTGCCCCAGATTTATTAGTTTGGTTTACAGAATGACCATCTGTTGCTATATTTGTATCTTAGATAAGAAATGGAAAAACATGATGTAAGGAGAGGGAGAAAGGCAAGAAGTACAGTCTGGGATTAAAAAAAACCCTCACACAACAAAATTTGAAAACATAGCAAAGGCGTTGAAACGTGATCCGTTTGCTTCATTCTGTACAGTTCAGCCAGTCGCAGATGACGTGAAACAACCTTGGGCAGTTCTAGGGCTGAACGATTTTGGAAAATAATGTAATTGCAATTTTTTTTCCTCACTATTGCGATTGCGATTTAAAATGCGATACTTTTTTCAAGGGCCTCTTAACATGTATTTTTCAATAAACACATGCAATAAATCAATCTGTTTCATATTAAACAATTTCAGATTCATTTAAACTTTAAATAAATATTCAATTTGAATTTTAAAGCACATATTACAACAATAAAGCAAATAAATCTGTGGCTTTACCTCTTTAACATTAGGGATGGGTATACTACGATACTACTACTCTTATTGATCAGGTACTTTATCGATACCTTACTTTTTCTAAATCAATGGAAAAACACAAAATAACAAAAAAAAACAAAAAACAAATAATGGACATCAATCTGTTTATTTTTGAACATTTTTAACAATATGGCACACAAAATAAATGAATAATACAAAACAAATAGTTCTAAATAAAACACTATAAATCTACCTCTAAAAGCAAGGGAGGTCTGTGTGCGTGCGTGCGTGTGCGAGCAAATATCTCCCCGACACGGTGCGAGTTCGACCTGAAACTTGGTAAAGTGTGTGTATCTGTTATTTTGGAGTAATTTGGTCATTTCAAAATGTTTATTTTAATTTTATTTCAGTTCTGGATGGCCCCAAAGTGAAACCTATTCAACTTTTGACCTCAGGGTGTGAGGGGGCGCTAGCGCACCATCTATAGCTATTTCACTGCACAGCTCACTTCTGGTGGGTGCATGAGCTCCTGTGGACTTCTCTTTTCTCTTTTGAGGAAACATACTTTTTACTGTCCCTTATTTGGTGATGACATTTCAAAACGTTTATTTTCATGTTAGTTTGACCGTTCGCTATTTAGACCGGACAGACCTCACCCGGAAGTTATTGATGGCAATGGCTGCTGTGTTGAAAGCTGCACATTTCTCAGCAGCGCACGTGTGAGAGAGAACCAACGGAGGAGATTTGTGTCCAAGGTAGAGAGTCACGCACACACCGATCAGGTGCGCGTCACTATCGATCACCGTCTACGTGTGTGTAATGGACCACCATTTTAGTCCGGTTACAGTCTGTGTCACGACACCCGTCCATTGGGTGGTAGTGACTGTAGTGTTGAGTCAGATCAGTAAACGGTGCTACATAGTGAAGCCCGCCTGATGATTACTGCAGCTTCACTCACGACACACCTGCCACTACACCTAACTACTGAAAATAGATAAGTTTAGTGAAAGTTAGGCAGGCACACACACACTAAACAACAAAAACATGAAAATGACTCAAAATACACTAAACTAAATACTTATAATCCCACATGAATGCATACTTCTGACGGGCACTGTACATTACAGAAAAAAACACCAAACGAATAAAAATGAGTTAAAAAAAAAAAAAACACATTTATCATGCGCATGTCTCATAGAATTAAACCAGGGAAATTACACATGCTATTTTACTTTGCACCTGCAAATATACCTCTTTATAATGCTACAGAGTATGTTGTTATTATGTCCATAATTGACAACTCTTCTTAAGCTCCCACTATATGAATACATACTTCCGATGGGCACTGTACTCGACTTCAAAAAAAAACGCACATTTACAGAAAAATACAACAAAAATATGAAAATGGCTCAAAATATACAAAACTAAATATTTATACGAAAAATACACAAAATTACTCCTGAATCACACTACAATAGCAACAAAAACAATAATCATACAAAAATACACATGACTCCAAAAAAACATTACAAAAAAATAAAAATAAAAAACAGCAAACATTTATGCACAAAAAAGACAACAGAAAGATACACAAATACACATGACTCCAAAAAACATACGTTATAGGAAAATACACCAAACAAAAAAATATAAAAGTGATGATGAAGTCATGCACATGTCCCATAGAATTAAACCAGGAAAGTTGCACCCACATTTTGCACCCGCAAATATACCCCTTGTGCTCCCACATGAATACATACTTCCGACGGGCACTGTACTAGTGTATAAATAAAACAGTAAAAAAATACCGTATAAATAACTTTTTTATATTAACAAAACACTAAACCAACTATCTAAACAATACAAATACTCAAATCAAGCATATCACACAACTAAGCAATGAAAAATTGTGCAAAATAATAATTATTGTGCTGATGGCTGCTGCTGCACTGGCTCGTGACAACAAGGCGAACTATGTTGATTTATCCCTGTTTTGCCAATTTAACTCACAACGTTTTAGATAAGATAATATATGATCTCAAGTCACTACTTGAACTAAACGTTGCCGGCAGCCGAAGCACGGTAGCGGCCGAGTGCGGGGAAACCTTCGCAGCCTAGGACTGCTACGCCAAGTAGGAGGCGTGACAGATGACAGAAGCGTGGCTGCCGCGTATGACTATCGGTTAGGCTGTAGAAACCCTAGGGAATCAGGAGTGTGCTGCTGCTGCACATCGCAATGCACCCTCAATCCATTTTGCGTGTGTAGTAGGCGGAGCTCACTCGGCGAGCAAAAAAAAAGGGAGGAGGACATGCAAATTAAATTAAGTAGTACAGTGCCCGTCGGAAGTATGTATTCATGTGGGAGCATGAGGGGTATATTTGCGGGTGCGAAATGTGGGTTTAATTGGTTTAATTCTATGGGACATGTGCATGACTTCATCATCACTTTTAAATTTTTTTGTTTGGTGTATTTTTCTGTATTGTATGTTTTTTGGAGTCATCGTGTGTATTTTTGTATCTTTCTGTTGTGTTTTTGTGCATTATTTGTATAATTATTGTTTTTGTTGCCATTGTAGTGATTCTGGAATCATTTTGTGTATTTTTGAATGAATATTGTTTAGTTTTTGTTTTATTTTACTCATTCAGTATATTTTGATTATAAAGTGTGTGTGTGTGTGTGTGTGTGTGTGTGTGTGTGTGTTTGTGTTTGTGTCTACATCCATCTACTCAGTGCACGCGCATCAGCTGTGTGTGTGTGTGTCTACATCCGACTCCGTGAATGCGCATCAAATAAATAAATACCTTGTGTGCCATTGTAGCGCCAATCAGAAAAGTAACAAAACTGCGCAAAACAAAACGTAAAGCTCCAAACTACACGAGTGAGTAGGTAAATTAAAGTATTATCTACAATTCGGCTATCTTTTTTTAAAAAACAAAAATCATTTTTTACCTTTGAACCGAGTGGTCAGAGCTTAGCTTCCATGCACGGCACCACAGAGAATCCGAAGTGAAATAAAATTAAAATAAACATTTTGAAATGACCAAATTACTCCAAAATAACAGATACACATACTCTGGGTATTTGGAACCCGTTGACCGAGTTTCAGTTTCCAACTCGCACCGCGTCGGGGAGATATTTGCTACACACACACACACACACACACACACACACATCCAGACGTCCCTTGCTTTTATAGGTAGATGCAGGGGACGCAATGCATTTCATCAAAGCTGGACTTCATTGCTGCCTCTGAATTTAGCACGGCTCACAACCAGGTGGTAACTGTCAAAGCTTTTTGCGCAGTGATGGCAGCAGTGATCTTTGTGAGGAGACGGGGCGGGGAGAGGAAAGACGACCGAGAGATGGCATTTTCAGATCTTGAGTTAATCTATTTGGGATGAATTAATTCACAATTTTAGGTACGTGTTCAAATGTTTCGTCTCCCCACCGTGGCTGGGGGGGACACAGTGGAGATACACACTCTCCATGGCCGGAGGCTGCTTCTCCTTCGGGGATCAGTCCTGTACGCTTGTTAAAGATGGTACCGCGTAGGAAGAATGGCTGTTTTGTTGTTGTAGACCTGCATTTTATTATCTGGCTGCACTATAAACATAAGCTCGCTACCTGTCCCGGTTGCCTATCTCTCCTCCACGGCTCAATCTCTCGCACACACTCATGCACGTTCCGTCCGGACAGGCGGGCTCACCTCTGCCCATTCTTTTGTTGAAAAGATTTGGTCCATTGCATTGAGAGACCAGCTGATCAATTCCATAATATCGGTTTTTGGATAGAGATGTAGAGAGAGGCTCCTATTAGATTCTGACAAAGACAGCACAAAAACAAGCAAGGACAGATGAGGAGGGAGGGAGCAGAAAGAAACGCGTCCGGCTTTGTTGTTTTTTGTTCTTGCTTTTCAAAAAGTTAGAAGTTGAGTGTATTATTCTTATCAAGAGTAATTTTGATACCGTCAAAACTCTTCCCTATTTTACCGTGGTATACAGCATTACCGTGACTAATTAAAATGTATAACGTAAGGTTCAGACAGCGCCACCAAACTTTTGACTTGTGCCGTCACCGTTCTGAATACCAAACACAGATCCGATTTTTTTGTTTGCCCGTTCACATTACTATTTAAAGTGTGACCTGTATCAGACTCTTTAAAAAAAATAAATATATATATATAATATTATATGTAACATACCAGTGACCATACAACAGATCTGCAACATTTTTCACAATTTCAAAAAATAGATGCTCTCATTAAAAAAAGTCCAAACAAACATATAATGCATAAAAATATAATAAATTCTGTATTGAAGTACTGTCGTTGAAAAGGCCTGATGCGGTACATTTTTATTGCACTTTTATGAGACGGAACATTTGTGTACACAAGGTGTACACGTGTTTGTAAATTTAAAGGAGGGCACAAGGGTTAAAAGGCAATTAAATTAATATTGTGCATAATAAAGCATTTTATTACACATAGATCTTCCAATAAATACATTTTTAAGATTTTAGGCCAAACTTGTAAAAACAGCGGAAGATCCTTTTAATGGAAGTTTGAAAAGCTCAGTTCAGATATGATGAGTCACCACTTTTGCTTTTCGTTCTTTGCATTTCCACCAAAACCTTTGCATTGTGTCAGTGTGTGGCAACAGATGGATGCTCTTTAGTCAACAGCAAAAGAACTGGACATGGATGTGTTTTAAATATATCACTGTTTAAACTAACCATCTGAACCACTTTGATCAATTTTTAGTTCTCCTTTACTATGGAAATGAATTCAGTTTGTGTTTCGATCCAAGTTCACTTGAGCTCATGCAGAACCTTGTTCTTCTCTCTGTCTCTGAGCTCCTAATACACTTCAGATGTGGCCCTGGGAGGTGTCGTGTTGCTGTGTTACGGTTGTAAAGAAAACCTCAGGAAACATCACATCTCTTTGATGTCAGCGGAGCTTGGAGCTGCCTGTGAACAATTAATCAGCATGTTGGTTAATAACTACCACCTGTAATTGAAAACAGGCCAAACTCTCCTCCCCTTATTTAGCCCCGAAAACTTAACCGAAAGTTGCACAAGATGACAATGAAAAACGAATGAATGAATGATGTACGGATTTTATAATGTAACAAAAACATGACAAATGAAAAAAAACTCTCATTATTTGATATTTGTTTCAAAAACCAAAATGAAAAAACAGGAAAAAAAAGCCTTGTTTTTCAAATTGGAAAACGAACACCTTTATTTGTTTTCTCCATTACCGAATACCGACCCGGAAGTGTACTCTCATCCGACACTAACGGCTATGCTAACGGCAGTTTGGCATGACAAGATCGTTGCTTCCAACTGTGCATCCGAAACGTGTCCTTTTCGCTTTAGCTGGTGTTGGGCACAGAACCTCCTCACGGACATTTCGGAGGATTTAGAGACTCCTCGGTGTTACAGAGCTAAATACATCACGGAATGTGTAACGCTTCACTTCCGGATTCTATAACTACACAAAAATAATAAATGTATGAATTGATAACAAAAATACACAAAATGAATAATTTTGTATGTTTCTTGAAATCAGTAAAATTATAAAATTATGTATATTGCTATTTGTATCACCTCTATCGCAGAAATGGCCAACAAGAGGCACATGTGGCCCACGGTCTAATTTTGTGTGGACCCCAATGTAAATGAACAAAATGATTAAAAGAAATGCACGTAAAAATATAAAATACAAAAATAACAGGGAAATTTACGAAATTACAAGAAAAATACACAAAATGACTTCAACAAACATACAAAATTAATTACTGATTAAAATTATATATATTTAAATGTTTTGTAATTCTTAAATTTTTATTATCATTAAATTATTTCTCCAGTTAAAAGACGACACTCAATCTTAAACAACTGTCTTCTATACTTTCAGCGGAGGATTTACTAAAGGTTTATGGGTGTTAAAACATGTGCAAACAAAATTCCAGGACTGTGTGTGTTCTGCCTGTCACAATGTGCCCACAATCCATTTAGCGAGTTTCCCTCTGATGAATATGTAAAGTAGGCAGATCTCATAAGGGGCGCAAAAAAATGGGAGGAGGAAATGCAAATAAATTAATGCAGTGGAAGCAATGCGATTAATCAAACCTTTGCGGTGATTGTTTTATGTGCCGAAAATAGTACGACCCACATTCAGGTGCAAACTCACACAGATCATGGCTGCACTGAATATTGATATAAAACACAACGGAGATGGAAAAAAGTCTAGTATAAGAAAATAATTTAAATAAAACAATAGTCAATATTAACAGCCACTGAATAAGAAAATGCAGATAAGTTTGGGTGAGGGAGAGAAATCTTGGGCCCTATAAAATCTGCATTAACGAAATCGTGGACGGAATCACGGAATGACCAATAAAAACGTTTAAACACGGAAATGGACAAAATCGGCATGAAACGCCGTCACCGTGGGGCAAAGAAAGTTTTTTTTGGGGAAATGTTTCCGGGGACTGCTTATTAGGTGCAACGCCCTCTCTCCTCTTGTCCTGGCTGCATTAAACTCATCTTAAACCACCACAAACACCCACTAAAACAACGCAAATCATCACAGACTCCTAACGACAGAACCTCTAATGTCCGTTAACTTTGCTGTGCTTGCAAAGCTCCGTCCGTGCTTCGTGTAGTGCAACGGTGCTCCGTGAAAACCTGCTCAGTGTTTGATCTGTTATGTCTGGTTAACTAAGAATAACTCAGTTTGTGTTGTCTTTTAGGTCTTTTTATTCCAGTTTTTTGTCCGTGCCTCATAGTTACACATTCACAGTCAGCAAGCTACCTCAAGTACAACCGTTTCAGTGGGAACTTCCGGTTTACAAAATAATAGTCTGTTGGAGCAACGTTATTACATTCTAACATCTCATCAGAGCTACAGTAAAATGCATGTTGAAATAATTAATTAATAAAAAAAATTAACACAATAATGAAAACAATCAAAGTTTATACTTAATTGATTTTTAATTTTTTTAATTAAGCAATGAAAAATGAGTGCATGGCTTATTATTCAGAACATTGTTTTCTTTTGTTGTTTTAACTTCAGTGTATTGCATGGTGTTACTTTTGTCCTGACTATGGGGGACAAAAGTAACAAAGTGCAACATCTAGTCAACGTCAAATTCCACATTGCACAGAAGACAGGATAATTTAAATTTGGTTAATTTAAACTAAGTTGATCAGAACTTAATTAATGAACCTGATCAGATTCAGTAAACCATTGATCCCTGAGAGGAAATCAGGTGACATTAATGCTGTTCTCATACATACATACGTGCAGAGGATGCTGTGCACGGCGCTCCATGGATGTCGCTCCAGAAACTCCAGTGAGCTCCTGTGTCTTCATCTCCATGTTTTGACTCAAACTCTGGTGTTGCGTTGATGGCAGGAGCGTCAGGCCAGAATCAACTGATCAGCTGCATTAACTCAGATCAATGGCATCAACAGATCAATAGTACAGTTTCTGTCTTTCAAATCTGCCTGTTTTTCATTGACTGATCAGAGCAAAGTCACAGGACCTGATGAAACAGCCACATTAAATTAGGAGGAACAAATATCGTTAGGTTTTAAAGTTGTTTAAAAAAGAAAAAACATTTTTATTTAATTATTTTGTTTTCTACATTATTAAATGTTTGTGCAGCAGACAGAGAAGTCCACCAGCCTCCAAATTAACTTCTTCAAACGTCATTTTGTGCTTCTGTGCTCTCAACTATCAACCACGTCTATATGTGCACCTTTTAGTGCCGCAATGTTAGTGAATTTCCCCACAGCAGGTGAGGTAACGGCGCCACCAAAGGATTACCACCCTTTATTTCAGATCTTAGTCAATCCGCCCCTTAATTCCTTCATTATAAAACTAGTTCAAATAAAATACAGTATAAAAATATCTGAGCTACTTTGTTCTAGAAAGAGAAGTGTTTTTGCGTGTCGCCTGAAATTTGTTGGGATTGGGTTAGAGGATGCAGCCTAGTGACGTATGTGTGTGTGTTATTACATGTGCAGATCATTTGTATATCTGTCCCATGGTCACATAATCACTGCTCTGCATCCATGATCCATCCCCTGGTATATTGCTCTGAGGCTAAAGAAAAGCTGCAAATGCAGCACTGACATCACAACAGAAAGGAAAGTGATACCCTAAAGCTGTGGTCCAAGTTTTAGTCTTGGACCAAAGAGGATCACATTTTGATTTTAAAGGCACTTTTTCCGTGACATTCACTGCAGCAGAAACACATAATGAAATCATTTGTGACTTATCTGCCAGTACAAATTCACGTCAGCGTCAAGTGGTGAAACCACCAAAGTTGAGCTGAGGTAATGTAATAAATCCAACATCATACATTTCTATGAGCAGCGAATGCAATGCCAGGATGTATCCCAGAATCCCCTGCGGGCACATGAATGGACACCAGTGTGGCTGCAGATGTTTGGCCACATTTAGAAAGCTCTTTGTGTGACAAGATCTGACTAAGGCAGGGGTCACCAACACGGTGCCCGCGGGCACCAGGTATCCCACGTGAACCATGTGAGGGGCCCTCAGGTGCTTTAGTTACCAATGATCTCCATCTATAATCTGATTTACTTTCCAGGATTGAAACTCACAAAGATAAATACATATGAGAGACGTATTTCGTACTTAGTAAAGTTAAATACTGCTGATTAAGTTTTATCAAATTAGCCATCTTTAAATGTTAATTTCCAGTGAAACATTGTGAAAAATATTTTTAAATGTTGCAGATCTGTTGTATGGTCAGTGGTATGAAAAAAAAAAAGAAAAATTCTATATATATATATATATGCTTTTTTTTAAAGCAGGGTGGATATATCAAATTTAATGAAAATTAAACAATTGCATAAATTAGGAAAAATAAAGCATTTTATGTTGAAACATTTCCCATTTTTAATTTGTTATGGTTTCATTTAACTGTTTTTCAGGAAATTTACTTTGATCTCCTAACATGTTTTGACTGTCATCTCCCAGTCTTCCTCAGAGTCATCTACTGATCGCTTTGATGTGAAAAATAGTCTGATTAAATGAAACCATAACATATTATTAAAAAAAGAACACCAAAAAAGGTTACCTTTTTAAGTTCCTGCTAGCCTTCCTTACTATTTCACCCTCTAATAAAAGTAAAACTGTGAAAATGTAGTATTTAAGAATTGCTTTTCTAACTGGTAACCCTTCACACTACAGGACAGGGTTGTGGTCAATTACATTTTCATCTTCAATTATCCATGTTCATTTACAACTCAATTACAATTACGTCTACCAGTGGTCTTTTCAATTACATTTATTATTTTTCCCCTGAAATCAATTACAATTACGTTCTCAAGTACTGAGCCTTTACTAAATAAATAGGGATGTAACGATACAACTTTTTCACTTTCCATACGATACCGACATTACAGCCTTGAGTATTGGTCAATATTGATACGATCCGATATCAGCACGACTCATACATACTTTTATTACTTATTTTGTAGTGTGGAATGTTAGAAAAGGCTTGATCAAGATGTTACTCAAACAGAGAACAATAGTCAGCAACAGATGGTATGAGAAAAACTGACCCATTTATTATTAACCAATTGGTTACATACATTTTAACTTTCAACATAATATCTACAGTATTCTACAATTGAATAAATATAATATAGTATATATCGGAGATTTTAGATGCAGTCCGATAAAATCCGATATTTGTTGTCTGGCTGATATCAGACCGATATCCGATATCATTATCAGATCGGGATACCCTTATACATAAGCCCATAAAACTTAACTTTTTTCTTGTGTTAGCTTTCTTATGATGTCTTACAATCTGTAAAATATACAAAAAATATATTGTTTATCATCCTGTTTGTTACATCTTTTGTTTACCTTGTTTTCTGTGCGCCTTCACAAGGATGTTGATAGCTTGTTTGTTTGTTTGAATTGTATTTAATACACTGTGACTGCAGCAACTTTATATCGCATGTCTTTATTCTTTTGCAGGGCTGATGAATGGGTGCTAAAAGGAATCTCAGGTTACATCTATGGCCTCTACCTAAAGAAAACCTTTGGAGTCAATGAGTACCGGCACTGGATCAAAGAGGTATCTACTTCCCTTTTGGTCAGTGGTTGCTATAACAACAAGAGTAAAACAATGCAGAAACATTTCTTTTGCATCTCTAAGCCAAATAACAACACTAAGTCAGAGTTCGCCAGACGTTGGCTCCATGATATCGGTACAAGATTAGTGTTGTCAACAAACTTGATACCTAATAAAGCATCGATACCAAAAAGTGATACGACACTCACCTGCAAAAGTATCGATACTAACAGTGTCGTGTTCATCTGTTAATATATCTATATATATCTTATATATCCCCAGTTTTGTTCCCTCGCCTGTTTCAATTGACACTTTTCGCTGCTGCAGACACAGACAGACACACGTGCAGCCCCTCCCCTCACCTGCAGCTGAATACTATAGGGCCCTATAAATCACGGAATCAACCAATAAAAACGGTTAAACGTGGAAATGGACAGAATCAACATGAAACGCCGTCATCGTGAGTTAAGGAACCGTTTTTTATGGGGAAATGTTCTGGGCACCACTGATAAGGGGCACCGCCCTCCCCTCTTCTGCCCTGGCTACATTAAACACTACCTAAAACACATCAAACACTGTCTAAAATTGCCACAAAAAAAAACCTGCAGAAATCATCACTGACTCTTAAACACAGAGCCATCAATGCCCGTTTAACTTTGCTGTGTCTGTGAAACTCCGTCCGTTCTTCGTCAAGCACAGCTGCGCTCCGTGAAAACATGAGTCAGCTTTTATCAGCTTCACCTGCTCAGAGCATTTAAACAACATCTCATCAAAGCTACAGAACATCTGTGGATAAAGTTGTTCTGTTGTTGAGGACGAGACCATCGATACCAAGAATTGTAGAGTCTGAAACATTGTAGGTTAATGATAACTTCTCATACATATAAAATATTCCCTAGTGGTGAAACAACTGATGCATCCTTGCGTCCATTTGTTTTTGTGTAATCATTATGGTCTGGAATGATGTCATCAGGATCATTTGAGTTAAGTTTTGATAAATTTAATTTAAATTAACCTAAACAATAAACCTGCTCAGATTCAGTAAATCATTGATCCCTGAGGGGAAACTGGGTGACAGTGACATTAATGCTGTTCTCATACATTTTTATATGACATAATTAGGAGCAGTAACTGCAACTAAAATCAACCTTTTAATTTAATTTAACTTTATTTTTTACATACATTTTTGTTTAATTATGATTTTTATTTATTAGTATTTATTTTGTATTGTATATATTTTTCTTAAAATAAATTATTAATATTTCTAAAAAAAAAAATGCAATTTTACAAAATTGAAGTGGAAAACATGGAACTTGGAAAAAAATAAAACTACTAATAAATACTCAGACACTGTAGAGACCAGAAATTTCATTCAAAAGACTGATTCCGAGATGTGCTTTTCAAATTTAAATGATGTATTTTGTGGGACCTGCAGTAATATTGGAACAAACACAAACACACACAGCTGAGGATGCACACACTCGCGTAGAGCTTTAACCGTGCCGAAAAAAGAAAACCTGACCCGAGAGAACACGGCCCGAACCCGTCCGACCCGAATGAAGCCGATGTCTCTTTAAGCCTGAACACGTTTCAACCCGACCGTATTCACATCTGTGCGCGTGCATGTAAAATGATCTGTTGAGTTATAAACATGACAAGCAGCTTCATGTAACGCTATACACTATGACCTGGTTGAAGCACTGTTTATATTGGACGGTAATTATGGTTACCAATTGGAGGATCACACAGGCAGCATTGGGGGGCATCTATGTGGCGGCAGGGGTCCTCAGGTAAAAAAAAAAGGAAAAAAAAACAGAAAGTCCCACCTATGTTGCTGAAAACTGAACGTAGGGGGTGACATTACTCTGTAGGGGAGCAAAATTACAACGTCTGGGGCCCTTATGTTCAACAGCTGAGGCGCATTCTTGACGGCTTGGAGAGGCGTCCACTTTGACAGAAATAAATAAGAAGAAGATGGCTTGGAGACTGAAAGTGGTGGACCAAACTACTGTTTGGTTCCGTGAAGGCATGATGTCTTTCAGTTGGTGTGCGGGTCGGGCCACATTTTATGATATTCATTGATATGATATTCAAGCTGAGCTGCTATGAGAGGTATCTTTGGGCTAAGCAAATTGGTTAAGCTATTAGGCACGAAGCCAAAGTTGCTTCTGAAATCAAAAGTGATCCTGACAGAATTTCTTCACAGAAAGTCTCAATGCAGCTTGTAAATGTACTTGTTCAGAGCACTACTACGTTTCTGCTTACAGGGCATATAATGGGCGGCTGTCATGTCACTAACTACATCCCCAACAGATTATTCCCTCTTATTTTCCTAACTAAATGATGAACTCTGTCAGGAGAACTTACCTGTTCATTAGGGCGCCGTCAGGTGCTGATCCTCGGAGGTAGTGGAGCATCATCCTGTTAATGAACACATTGTCTCAATTGCTAGCCATATTTTTGCACTTCCAGCACCTATCAACTCAGCCATGGCTCATTTCTGCTGGTAACAACAGCCCTGTCCATTAGGCTAATTCTAATGCTGAGTGGGTGCAAGGAGGTGCAGAAGAAGGCAAGGCAAGGCAAATTTATTTGTATAGTGCATTTCATACACAAGGCAACTCAATGTGCTTCACATGATAAAACATTCAATTGTTTAAAATCAATAAGAACATTTAAAATCATCATCAGTAAAATCAATTCAAATCATCAACAAACACATTACATCAACAACATGACCAAAAATCTCGCTCTCATTCATATGCAGTAGAGAAAAAAAGTGCCTTTAACTTTGATTTAAAAATGTTCACATTGGATGCTGACTTCAGCTCTGCTGGCAGTTTGTTGCTGAGAAAGGTGATATTTAATCCTCTTGTAACATACAACATGGATGCTGCAATTTATCACTGAAGGAGAGGTTACACACGGCTGCTTCACGCCGAGTGCAAACAGAAAAACTACACTTCCCACAATGTAAACAGACCTATTATTTAAAGCGACAGGCCGTGTCGATCAACGAACGTCTGTCATATTCTGACCAAAATGGCGGCTCTCCATAGTTTATGCCCCAAGGTATAAAATCGGTCTAAAAAGTCCTTTTAATGTGTTTTTTTAATATAAAAAGGTGTACATGTTTTTTTATTGGTAATACATTAGTACACGTTTTTTGCTCTTTACATTTCTACTACAGGTACCCTTTAAAGCACATTAGCTACAGCAGCAGGACCATGTCAGGAAGCTCAAACTTTGTGTCTTTCCACAGGAACTTGACAGGATCGTGGAATATGAACTCCAGATGGGAGGAGTACTGCTGCACCCAACCTTCGGTGGAGGCAAAGAGAAGGACAAGTAATGCAGTCTCTTTCTTCTGGGGTGTTTCCCAGCTCCTTTAAACATGCAGTGGTAGAACCAAGGCTCAAGAAGCCCAGTCTGGACAGCTCAGAACTTAAGAACTTTTGGCTAATATCGAAGCTCCTTTTCTTGGTGAAAACTATGGAAAAGGTGGTAGCAAAACAACTGACATCCTTACTTGAGTATCACAACATCTACGACAGATTTCAGTCAGGGTTTCGGATGCACCACGCCACTGAAACAGCACTGCTGAAAGTATCCAGCGACAACTTGATGTCCGCTGACTCAGGAAGGTGTACCGTACTGATTCTGTTAGACCTGTCTTCGGCCTTTGACATGGTTGACCACTGCATCATGGTAAATCAGCTGCGGGGTGGGAATGTCAGGTCCTGTACTAGAGTGTATTGCCTCATATCTGACGGGTAGGAGCTTTGGTGTGTCAGTCATCACATCATGTTGAGGTCAGCTGAACTATCCTGGCTCAGTCCTTGGGCCACTTTTTTGTACTTTCTCCCTCATGGACAGATAATTCAGAGTTTCAGCGATGGGTCTTATCACCTGTTCGCGGATGACATACAACTGTACTGCTCGTTTAAGATTTCAGAAATCCATAAACTTACCTCTTTAATGGACAGCCTGTCCCATGTAAAGCAGTGGCTGAGTGAGAACAGTCTCCAATTAAGCTCAGAGAAAACGGAGATGCGCATTGTTGCCACTGATAGTGTCATCTCTGGTATTAAGCAACACCTGGGAGACCAAGCGTTTTTTTCATTGATTCCCTCAATCGTTAGTTAGAGGGTGATTTGCTCCTTTCTTACTGCAGGGCGAGGCCAAACACCTCGCTACAATTTGATGACACGTTTCCACTTTGATGACGAATTTGACGCGGCACTGAGCTGGAGAAGCCGTGCCTCCAGGAAGCTCTCTGCCGTGATTGACATGTAAACAGACACGCCCACGAAGGTGAGCATTTCAGCGTCCTTCGCGCAGTGATATCTATGTATTTTCTACAGTCTATTTATGTACAGGTGAACGCCCCGCCCCCACTCTCTCTCGTGTTTTTAAAGCAGCATGAGCTCGGCTAGAGAGTGGGTGGGAGGAGGGCGGGCTGTCCTCTGGCCCTACATCACCGTGTGGGGAGAAGGAAGTCTGTGTCCCGTCTATAGACACGCCCACTCATGAATATGCATTAGTAGGCCGCAAATCATCCTGTTTGTGTAGAGTTGCTCAGAAAGTCACTTTTCAGAGGGTAAAACTCTGGAAAACAGGTGAGTTTGGGAAAATAAACCTCAAATACTATGTTTTTGTTCTTAGAACAAATGAAGATGGGTGAAAAATAGCATGATATGGGACTTTTAAAGAACTGTTTTTTTCAACTCCGTAATATTGCCAAGCTGCGACAAAAAACTGGAGACTATTATTCATGCTTTTGTGTCGTCGCGGTTGGACTATTGTAACAGCCTGTTCACCTGCCTAAATAAGAAGGAACTGACCCTCCTACAGTATTTTCAAAACTCTGCAGTGAGTCTCCTGACCCGCACCAACAGAAGAGACCACATTACTTCTGTTCTTAAGTCTCTCCATTGGCTCCCTGTTGACTTCAGAGTGAAATTTAGTTCGGTGTGCTTCACGAACAGGCTCCAGATTATATCACTAATCTGATCCAGCCCTACACCCAAAACCTGCTAATGGTCCCTCGAAACCTGTCATAAAAGCCGAGGAGACAGGTGTTTTAAAGTCATTGCACCCCGTCTCTGGAATGAACTTCCTCTGTCCTTGGGCTCCCTTCATTCTGTGGAATGCAGCTGACTTCCTTTTTTAAACAGGCTTTCCAGAGCCAATATAGCTGCTTTTATGATTGTGTATTTTATTGTTTTGAATTTCATTGTATTCACTGTACAGCACTTTGTGACCTCTGACTGTGAAAAGCGCTATATAAATGTAGTTTACTTATTTATTTACTTACTTATTTACTTACTTACTTCTTCTGTCATACCTTACAACACTATTGCTGCAATTAGTGCTATATAAATAAAGTTGATTTGGATTAAATTGGATTTAATGTATGCTTCACTCGTAAAGTCTACTCATGCACTAGTAAACCTAAATGGAGTACATGTACTCCAAATGTAAGAACTAGTAGAGTTTAACTATGGTGGATTTCACTGATGTCACATTGATGCTCAGATGAGTTTCCATTGTGTTCTCTTTATTTGGGATCTTATTACGGCCCCTTTCTCACTTTCATTTATTGTGATTGATTTCCTCTCCAGTCCAACTCCCCACCTTCACTTCTCCATTCGTCACCCCCACACTCTGTCCTGGGACTACTATAAGATGTTCCAGTGTAAGGCCCACTTGGTGATGAGGCTGATCGAGAACAGGATCAGTATGGAGTTCATGTTGCAGGTACATCACTGCAGAGGTTCTAGTTCTGGGTTCTCTCCTAACTTTACTTTGGATATGGTTGTTATTGTTGCCGTTGTTTTCTTTTATTTAGGTTTTTAACAAACTGCTGAGCCTCGCCAGTACAGCCTCATCTCAGAAGTACCAGAGTCACATGTGGAGCCAGATGCTTTTGTCCACTCATGCCTTCCTCAAATCAATCTCCAACGTCTCTGGGAAAGACATTGGACCTCTCATCAAACAATGGGTGTATCCTTTTTACTCATCAGAACTCATATTTACATGTAGACATGGTCTAGATTGGGTGTTCTCAACCTTTGGGTCAGGACCGCATTTGGGGTTGCGAGACACTGGGAGATGGTCGCCAGATGCCTTTAAGAAACTAGGAATATTTTTGAACAATTTGAGCCCATTTTTGCTTATTTTAATGCATTTTTGCTTCATTACTCCCATTTCTGCCACTTCATCAAATTTGAATACATGTTCTGCATATTATCTCCAACTTTCAAAACATTTTCAGCACATAAACCCTTTCCACCACTTTTCCCACCTAATGTTGCATATGTTGACCCATTTATGTCACTTTTAACCTCTTTTCACCATATTTCATTCTTATTTTTGCGCATTTAACCACGTTCACGATTTGTCATGCCCATTATTTGCCGGTTTAAAGTAGTTGTTCCTCCTTTTTAAATAACATTACCCAAACCCCCCAGCCTCCCTCCATTTCTGCCACTTTTAAGCTAATAGTGACATTTATAACCCCTTTTTACCAGTTATTCTGTCTGTTTTTGTAACTTTTAACCCATATGTTTTCTCAAGATGACTATACTACGGTGCAAATAATAATGAACTTCCTGGATAACAGTGGATATTAGTCAGATCAATAAATAAATGTGGTTATCACAGATTCATAGAACAATATACCATCATTTTGCTGACTTTATGGACGGACCCCAAAAATCTCTCCCCTTTATCCCCCTTATAGATGACCCTGTATGCACATGACTGTTCTTCAATGTTCATGTCTGTGTTCAACCACCTTCAGGTACAGTGGGGGTCCCCGGTCTCTGGCACCTTTATTTAGGGGTCATGGGCTGAAAAGGTTGAAAACCACTGCACTAGATTGCTGAAACATCCTCAACGTGTTCAGAATTTAAAGATAAACTTCCTTTCACTTCACGTTGCAATGTAGCTCTCATTTTAGACGATGAGCCTCACATTTCTACAACCACCATGTTTGTCCTGAATGTAGATATCCAGGGACCAGAGTACTGTTGTGAAATTCTTTGGCAGCTTTGCCTTCAATAGAAAGAGGAACGTGCTGGAGCTGGAAATCCGGCAGGACTACACCTCCCCAGGAACTCAGAAATATGTGGTGAGTCTAAAGTGATGAGACGTTCATTAACCAGGAGCTATCAGGGCGTTTGATCGTCACATTTCTTGTTTTCACGTAGGGTCCCATCAAGGTGACGGTGCAGGAGCTCGACGGATCCTTTAACCACATGTTGCAGATTGAAGAGAACAGCCTCAAACATGACATCCCCTGCCACTCCAAGAGCAGGAGGTACCGTGAACAGCATGAACAGCAATTTAGTCCAGTCAAAGAAAAGCTTTGGTTTTTAAGAAAACTTAGGAAGAAAAAGCTGTTTTGTGCAACATTTTTACAACAACAGAAATAGGTGTGAAATGAGCAGCTGGTTCATAGTTTAGTTCACTTGTTTCCAGAGGTGTCGACTGGAGTCACAATTTTGATGACTTTAGACTCAACAAAATCACGAAGGACTTGCAACTTGATTTATACTTGGAAAAAAATGACTCGTGACTTAACTCAGACTTGATCTTATTGACTCAGGAAGACTTGACTTTCTATACTTCCATGACAAAATATTTTATAAAATCAGTTATTGTTAATAAGTCTGCTCAAACCCCAGTGGGATGGCGCTTTGATTGACAGGTCCACCTTTAAACAAACTTAACAGCCAATCAGGAAGCAGCTGTAAACATCAAGCTCGGCTGAGATGTGCGCTCACTAGCAGAGAAAATCATTGAGTGATATCTTTTGGATTTAAAGATTATACCATAATTAATTAATGATTTGGGAAAATTATACCTGGTTCTACTTTCCAGTATGATTATTGATTGGTTACCAGAGGAACTGTGAAAAATGTAAAATCTAAAACAATACTGGATTGATTTGTTTAGAAAAGCATTACTTTAGATTATATCACTTTTATTTGACAAATCTGTACTTTAAGTAATTCATTGTTTATGTCACTTGAATAAACTTGCTCTGTAAAATACCACTAGCTGTGGTACATTATGTACTCAGGACTTGTTAAGTTAAAAGTTGAGGACTTTTGATTGATTATACTTCATGAATCCCAGAGGGGAATTTCAGTTTCAGTTACATCCCGACCAAGAAACATGAAAAGACAATCACATATAACATGGGAGGACATGGACGGGAGTATTGTGGAGCAGCCGCAGCTGGGGCCTCACTCCATTTCTTAGATGAGAAATATGGAACAATGGGTAAGAAGAAGAGGTAAAAAAAAAAAAAGGCAAAACCAAACTAGACCCTTGAAAACTAACAAACACAACATTCAATTCAATACAACAACACGTTTGCACAGGGGATGGGTCTTAGGATGGGTAATTTGCAGGTCAGCCCCATGATTGACTAGACTTGGACTTGATTGTCTTGACTCGGGACTTTAATGACATGACTTGGGAAGCAAAGATTGTTCCCACCCCTGCTTGTTTTCAATTAGCTTGCCTGCAATATTTCTACTTTTTGAGCATTTTTTTTAAACATTGAGCGATGTTGATGTGAAAATAATTGTATCATTTGTTTGTTTTGTGATGCAGAAACAAGAAGAAGAAGATCCCTCTGATGAATGGAGAGGAGGTGGACATGGATCTGTCTGCCATGGAGTATGCCCCGCCCCTTCTCTTTATTTCACATTTTGGCTGTGTTCGAAATGTCACACTCCGTACTACACACTACAAACTCAATGAGTATATACTGCCATCCACTATTATGATTAGGATGATTAGCGTTCCCACTGAAGTACTGTATACTTCAATGTTTCCCAACATGCATTTCAAACCTATGACAAAAACCTGAAGCACACTGAGGTTAAATATTTCTGTTGATTTTCTAACTTAGAAAGTGACCAAGTAGAATATCAACATATGGTCATTTGATCAGTAAAACTTGTGGAAACACATTTCATTCTGACATTTCAGAGATTTAGAGACCCTCCATTGTGCTACTGACAAAACTTCTGGTTAACTTCAAAATAAGAGCCCTATTTACAAAAGAGTTAAAATCTAATGGAAGACAAAAAGAAATGCTTTTATTTTGAAAAGGGGATGTTTGATTTTTGTCTTAACGCCGGTCCCAGGACCATTTTACTTTCTGCTCGCAATGCATCATGGGGCAGTTGAGTATGACTTGTGTGCCCACTGTGCATACTTAAAAAATGTCCCTATATAGTACACATTTGGGTATTTCTCGCCGACTCAGTTTTTTCATACTATCTAATAGGACCTACTCATTTTGACATCAGACTTAGTAGAAGTAGTATGTTAGTATGACATTTACAACAGCCCATGACTAAAACTAAATCACTGCTCTGCTCGGTGAGATCAAATTTCATGTGAATGAAAACTATAAATAGATGAATGTGATGTTGAATAAAAACAGACAAATATAAATAGAATGCAATGTATTTTTTTAATGTATATAATGAACAGCACTGACAATATTAGCTGTTATCTTAACAAAGTAAATACATAAAACCAATACATATATCAGATGCAGATCCAACTCAGGTTTAAAAAGGTTTTTAAAAGAAAGAAAATCCTTCTATTTTCACTGATTCAGCAGAAACGGCTCAAAATCGTGGTTCTTGACATTTAGGAATAATTACGATATTGGTAAAACCTTTGTTTCTATTTTCTGATCATTTCACATCCCCGTAGCTTAAATACTCAATAAAAACCAAAACGTTAAAAGGTGTGAAAGCCTCTTTCATTGTAACTTTGTGTGTGTTGCTATCATCCTTCTCCATGGCAGCGCTGACTCTCCTCTGCTGTGGATCCGAATCGACCCTGACATGTCGATCCTGAGGAAGGTGGAGTTTGAACAGGCTGACTTCATGTGGCAGTATCAGCTGCGCTACGAGAGGGACGTGGTTGCACAGGTCCACACACACACTTCCTGATTTCTTCATAGGTTGATAGTAGGGATGTAACGATTCACTCAACTCCCGATACGATTCGATTCATGATACTGGGTTCACGATACGATTTTCTCACGATTTATTTTCCAAAATGGGAATGTTGACAAATGACTGAAAAATATTCCTTTATTTTTTGGGGGAAAATACTATACTTTTTTCCTTTTATTTTTCATTGTCAAAAGAATCCCTTGATAAACTATTCAAAATGATGCAATTTAACTAAAAATAAATCTTGAATGAATATTAATAAAGGAATAATACAAATGAAGAAGAAACCTATTAATTTAAATTCTGGTTCTATAGTAAAGAATTCAAAACTGCATAATAGTTCTTTTTCTTTTTAAAAGTGCAACTGAAAATGTATTTTGTGCCTTAACAATTGGACTTTTTAAAAAAAAAAAAAAACAAAAAAACAGTCAATTTACTGTATTTACGTCAGATATTTGTTTAGACCAGCAGAGGGCGCTGGTAACCCAGTGGTCGGTTGGCATGCAGTTATTCCACCAGTGAAGAAGTGATGCTATGCTAGCAGACAGAGATAATAGAAAAACGTGATTTTTACAGATATTCACGTAATATTACAGATATTCTTTCGGTGCTAAAGGAGTAGAGAATCATTTATGAGCATGTTTAACAGTAAATGGCGGCCAGAAAGAAAATAGTAGCAGATAACAACCGTCACATCCGCTTCTGGAAGGATTAATATATAGCGCCCTCTGCTGTTTAAAAAAAGTACTGCGATTCAATTTTCAGAGCATCGATGTGAACCGTGGTACCTATGAATCGATTTTTAACTGCCTTACGATTAATCGTTACATCCCTAGTTGATAGTTTGTTTTTAGTTTTAAAAGGTAAAGATAAAAAGACGTAGAGCTTTCTCGGCTTTGCTTTGCTTATATCCCAAAGCCTTCTACCTTTGGCTGACTACTGTGAATTAAACACAACATCGTTACATAAATTCAGTTTTTTTTAAATGCTTTTGTATCCTTAAAAACCACATAGATGTCATTCCCAGGTTTCCCTGATTGGTGAAGCAGTCGAGTCAGCTGGCTTTAATCAGTTCTTTGCGATTTGTGTTCATCATTCCCAGGAAGAGGCCATTTCAGCACTAGAAAAGTTCCCAACTCCTCCTTCCAGACTAGCTCTGACTGACATCCTGGAGCAGGAACAGTGTTTCTACAAAGTCCGAATGCAGGCCTGCTTCTGTTTGGCTAAGGTACACAGCTCCTACTTTATATCACCTTCATTAAAGCTGCAGTATGTAAGTTTTTGTTTTTTGCTTCATTTGGTCAAAAGTCCATTATCACCTTTGAGCATATTGTAATTCAAAGTCAGTGGAATTTTGCATCTTCTCTTGGTTCTGTATATGAAGTTTAGAAATCTCACCTTCACTGTAAAACAATATATTCTCCCCACCCTTTCTATTTCCTACCTTGAGTCTCTCCTCCCTGCTTTCTCCCCCCCCTCTACTTGGGTGTAACACTGCTCTCCCTTTTTAAATCCTCCCTCTAATAAAATATTTCTTACCCTTCCTTAGGGAGGGCTGGTGTTGGTCACAATTAAGCAATAAAATAAATCAATTTATTTCATTGCAATAACAAAACATGTATTGCTGTCTCATAATGATTGCATTTCTTGGAGTGTTGACCTTTGACAGCATGTGCAGACAAGAGAAAAAAAAAGAAATCTAGGAGCGTGACGCAACCTTTCAGCCAATCAGCGTGCTCCATGAGCTATATTGGGGCCTTACTTTTGGCTGCTCGACTGAAGTCGATGCGTGTTCACGTCCTCTCTATAAAGTACAATGGCAGACATTCCATCAGTAAAAGTCTCCATTGCGGCGTTAGACATAGCGGTTACACGGCAAAACAAGCAGGAAAAAGATGACGGACATGGAGAAGCAACAGAATAAAGGCACAAACCTACTCGGGAGAAACGGACTCACGCAGGACCGTGCGGACTTGAAGCGAACGTTCGTGACTGCGCGCAGTTTGTCCCACACACTGGTGTCAGGGGAAGAGTGAGAACAGACGGGAGAAATTGTGTGTAAACTTAAGAGAAGCACATCCAAGATGAAGAGAACAGACGCAATGTATTTGCAGTTTGGATGTGTAGTGGCTGCTGTTCAGGACTATAACTACAGAGTGATACGTGCATTCATGTCAGAGTCTCTAAAACACCAGAAAACTCTCAAACAACACAAGATAAATTCCCTACATTTGTCTCTATTGAGAAAAAAAGTCACTAAAAGCTCCACAATTGTGCGCGTTCACAAGGATACCGGTATGGGACAATAGGTTTTGAAAAATGGAGAGAAGGGGGGGAGCGTGGTTGTTTCTACAAGTCTCACAATTCTACATACTGCAGCTTTAACACTGCAAACAAACTCATGTCCAGTCAGTCCACTCCTCTACCATGGCCTCATATACAGTATGTACTCCACGACTAAAGTTTGCATTCTGTTGACTATTTCCATCCATACACATAAACTAGCTATTTGGTTGCTTAGTTTGATTAGTCCAGTGGTACGGTGTACATTTTAGGACATCCTCAGGTCTCAGAGTGAGGTATCAGGAAAACCTCTGTCATTTGAGACTGCAAAACCTCTGTCAAATCTAACGGCCTCACATGTCAATCCAAGCGCCGTTAAATTACATTCAGGCATTGTTTGATTAATAAATACATAGTTAAATTAAACTTTAAAGGGGGGGGGGGAGTACGTTGTTTTTTTCTCAAATAACTGTGCTACCCAATTTCTTTGGGAAAACGCAGCAAATATATAATAAAAAAAAAGAAATTCCCTTTGTAGCATACAGTTCGTGACCTTCGTATTCACCTCTGTCTCTTTAAGAAACTCCAAGCTTGACTGACGTGCCCATGAGCACTCCTCCTTCAGTACACATACATACACGCATGGATGTTGTTTACTTCAGTTTTTTTGTGTGCTGTATTTGGCTTCTTTCTACATTGTAGAATGGTTATGAAAGTTAGGAATACTAACGTACGGTCAGAGGAGAAGTGATCTCTCCCCTGTCACTGGCTCACACACACATACACCCGCTTACCCAGTGCATTGTTTTTTAGTGTCAGTGTACTTTTAATCCACTTTTCAAATAAGCTCTTGTTTTAAAGCAGTCATCTTACAACAAAAATAGCAAATCTTTTTGGGACGAGGGCTGCTTCCAAAGATGAACTCCAACCAGTGTTGATGAAGTGTTTCATCCAAAAGAGGGCTGTTTTCTTTGCATCCAAAAATAATTTTTTTTGCTGAAGGCATTTTAAATAACTAAAGGCAGGTAGCTGCTATGGTGAGTAGAGTAGACCGATCGACACACAGTTATCTCTCAGCTGTTTGCTGTGACTGCAGCAGTTTTGCCGGAGCTGGAATAAGGGGAGGGGTGCGAGTTTTAATTAGGGGGCCAAGCCCGCGGGGCCAGGGAACCGCGTATGTAAGCATATGTGGTTCCTAGGACCAGCAGTGCTAGCTAGCAATAAAAATGCGAACTGGCGCATATCTATCTAAATGCTAACAACAACAAATCTAAGATCCTTAGTTGGCATGTGACTGTGAGGAAATGCGCCAAATTTGAATGATGTAGACCACTAGGGGGCGCTACAAATAACGAATATTTATATCTCTTAAATGGTACGACAAAGTTATTTGCGATTGGTCGAAGTGGGCATGGCTTATTACATCATAACACATAAATAAACAAACATTTATTTCTGCTGAATTATTATGTTGAGGGCAGTGAATTTTACAGGGTTGATATAGACCTGCCTTTCAGATCCGATCCCAACTAAGCTGTTTAAAGAAGTTATTCCTCTAGTCTGCCCATCTTTGTTGGAGACAATAAATATATCCCTATCAATAGGCTAAGTGCCACAGTCCTTTAAAGTAGCTGTAATCAAACCCCTTCTCAAAAAACCTACTCTTGATTCCAGCACTTTAGCAAACTACAGGCCTATATCTAATCTTCCTTTTATTTCAAAGACTCTTGAGAAAGTTGTGGCGGCTCAGCTCTGTGAATTTCTTCAAAACAACAGCCTGTTCGAGGACTTCCAGTCAGGTTTTAGAGCTCAACACAGCACAGAGACTGCTTTAGTTAAAGTAACTAATGATCTACTCTGGGCTTCAGATGAAGGACGACTCTCAGTGCTGGTTTTATTAGATCTTAGTGCAGCTTTTGACACTATGGATCACTATATTCTACTAGAGAGATTAGAGAAATTACTTGGAATCACTGGGACTGCCCTAAACTGGTTTAAGTCCTACCTATCTGATAGGTACCAGTTTGTACACGTGAATAATAGGTCTTCTGTGTACACTAAAGTAAGCTACGGGGTTCCTCAGGGTTCTGTGCTAGGTCCAATCCTCTTCTGTATCTATATGATCCCCCTTGGTAATGTTATGAGAAAATACTTTGTTAACTTTCACTGCTATGCTGATGATACCCAACTGTATGTATCAATGAAGCCAGGTAAGACAAATCAGCTATCTAAACTTGAGGCCTGTCTAAAGGACATTAGGGCCTGGATGGACCAAAATTTTCTTCTTCTCAATTCAGACAAGACTGAGGTCATTGTACTGGGCTCACGACACCTTAGAGAAACCTATGCTAGCCTAACTGCCCTAGATGGCATTACTCTGGCACAAAGCACAACTGTTAGAAACCTTGGGGTTCTATTTGATCAGGACTTATCCTTCAACTCTCACATAAAACAAACTTCAAGAACTGCCTTCTTTCATCTCCGTAACATTGCTAAAATCAGATCTATCCTGTCTCAGGGCGACGCCGAAAAGCTAGTCCATGCTTTTATTACCTCTAGACTGGATTATTGTAATTCTCTTTTAGCAGGCTGCCCGAGCAAGTCGCTTAAGACACTTCAGCTGGTTCAAAATGCTGCAGCACGTGTACTGACTAAAACTAGGAGAAGAGATCACATTACTCCTGTATTAGCCTCTCTGCATTGGCTTCCCATAAAATATAGAATAGAATTCAAGATTCTTCTTCTCACTTATAAAGCCCTAAATGGACAGGCACCAGTCTATCTCAAGGAGCTTGTAGTGCCATACAATCCCCCCAGAACACTACGCTCTCAAAATGCTGGACTACTCGTTGTTCCATTTGTCTCTAAAAGTACTATAGGAGGAAGAGCTTTCAGATATCAGGCCCCACTTCTCTGGAACCATCTACCAACCACGGTTCGGGGGGCAGACACCCTCTCTACCTTTAAGGTTAGGCTCAAAACATTCCTCTTTGGTAAAGCTTTTAGTTAGGAACCAGCTCATAGCTCATACTTAAGATGCAATAGGCATAGACTGCCGGGGGGGGGGGGGGTCTGGCATGCTCCGTTGGAGAGAGGTTGGAGAGGGCGTTAAGAGAGAGGTCATTTAGGCTAGAGAGGGACCGGAGAGGGTCCCATTCCTCTCTCAAACACTCCCTCTATGTCTGCTTCTTCCCTTGTGTGTTTGCTCCTGTACTCCTTCTGGCTTTTGTCTTGCAGGTCCGTGGGATCCTCAGTGTGGAGTTACAGTCTCAACAACTCTGTCTCCACCCTTTCCTCTGCACACACCCAACACAGCATAACGTGGATGGCTGTTCATCATAGGAATGGGATCCACACAAGGTTCCTGCTGCTTAACAGAAGGTTTTCCTTGCAGCCATGATGAATTCATGTTGGGTGTGGGATACATATGTATGTGTATATACGTATATATGCATATGTGTGTATCCATAAAATGAAGAGTTCGTCCTTAAGACTGCTCTACTGTAAAGTGTCTTGAGATACCATTGGTTATGATTTGGCGCTATACAAATAAAGATTGATTGATTGATTGATAGAAGACCACACAGACTACCCATACCAAAAATTGCGCCACTAAGTGGCGCTATAATTGCAAAAACATTTTGGCCTTTAACTTTCACAATTTAATTCACATCTTTAAAAACTTCATATCCACCTGTTCACAGCAAATGGCATGTTGGCCTGTGTCCTGATGCTCGCCACAAGCCCGTCATCCTTCGTGACGTACTTCCACGGGCTCCGCGAAACCTGGGGGCCGAGTCGCGCGGGAAGGCTTGGCCCCCTTTCATAACTGCTTGCAGTTCTAGTTAAATTTTTGTTTTATTTTATTGAGTACAGACAACATAAGCCATGGGTTTCTTACAAAAGTGTTTAAAATAAGTACATTAAAAGCTAAATCTGCAGAGGCAGGTGCTGTGGGCTGAACATAGCAGGGGGAGGGGCCTCGTTCCCAAAGGCGGAGCCTCGTCCCCTCCAGCATAACAGCAGGGAAATGGCTGCTAGCAGGAGGTTTAAAGATTACGTGAATCAATCTGAGAAACACTGGAGGTATGTTTTTCAGGAGGGAATGACACTAACATGATATAAGCTTGAAAAAGTGATTTTTACATGGTACTCCCCCCTTAAATATAGCAACCTTTTAATTTAAATAAATTGGAAAACAATTTGAAAGCTCTTACTTTATTTTTTGATTTTTAATGGTTAAGATACATCAACGTTTCATTTAACTATGTAATTATAAATCAAACAATACGTTGATATATCTTAACTTTAAAAAAATAAAAAAATAAATAAAATAAGAGCTTACAAAATCATCATGTGTACTTTCAGTTCACACAAAGCGGGTTTGTAATTGAAGGGTGACCGGTTCGAATTTCACTCGGACCATCACTGTGGGATGTTGAGCAAGTCCCTTGCAGAGAACAAATTTCATACATGTGTAAAACATACATGACGATAAATAAAGGCAAAAGCCTCTGATTTAATTTAATATTTGAGGCTGCATAAGGAGGCTTTGCATCTGACTCCTCACTGCTGTCTATAAAAATTATTTAACACAAAACTAGGAAACCATGTTACAATTATATGTACAGTTCTACACATATGTAGTTAACAATTATATAAAATAAGTTTCAAATCAAGTTTTCACACATTTTATCATTTAAAAAATTTTAAATTTCATTGATTAGGAAGCCTTACAAGGTAACCAATAGATAGGAAAGAAATTAGATGATAGAGATTCATTTTTTGTGTATTTTACAGCTGATTTTAACTGATTTATAAGCGATGCTAACAGAAAGCTAACACAAGAGGAAGGTTAACTTTCATTAGGTTATTTATTTTGGGCTAAGTAATTGTGATTCAATGTAATTGAACTTTAGTCATTGAGAACATATTTGTAATTGACTTTCTGAGGATAAAAAATAATTGTAATTTAATTGTAATTGGAAAAAATGCAGGTCACTGTAATTGTAATTGAATATGGGTAATTAAAAATGTAATTGACACCAACCCTGGCCACAGGTGTAAATGAATTGATGAGATTGATGTAAGTCTATGTAAGAGCAGAATGACTGGCCATGTAGTGAATTTGCTCACCATTAAAGGGTAGTCTCTTACACAGGACAATTGTCATTTGTGGCAATCCATACTTTGGGAACCTAGGGATTAGTAACATTTTTTCAACTTAACGTGTTTGTTCCTTTTTGGAGTTGATGTTAAAGTAGATGCATTTAAACTATCTTTGTGCTGAACTCTTTTCGGTTTTAAAGGTGTCACAGGAATTCTTGTTGAATAGTTTTACTTCAGAAAGTACCGTAGCTTCTTAAGACCTGATTTATTCGTTTTATATTCACGTCAAAAACTGGATTTTAGTGTCCTTTATGTTGGACTCAAAGAGAAGGTGTTGCTTCTCTTATCATTTGATCTGCTGACAACAAAGATGTAAATAAATGAAAAAAAAGCTGCCCTGGCACGTGAACCCTTGGTGCACGTAAACTGGGTCATTTGAGTAATCCATGTCTGCTGCTTCAGGAAATTCTTTTTTCTTTGGTCTATTCTTGCCCCCCTCCCCCCCACCCGATTTCCTCCCTTCGAGTTCCACCTGAACTAATATTTTCACAGCATGATAAACTGAGCAGAGGTTAAAATGGCAGCATTTCACTCTCTCATTAGGTTGTTCTGTTTGGCAGCAGAACCCCCAACAGACTCCATGCTAATACCTCATGGCATACCCCCCATAACACACACACACACACACACACACACGCACGCACGCGTTAACTTCCATGCTCCCTCTGACCACGAAGTGAAGTATGGCAGCGTTTGTTCCTGGTGGACCTTGCTACATTCCATTAGCCTGGGGTGGATTATATTTGGCTTCTTTTTGGTACGTTATGTGGGAAATAAGAAGAAATAACTTGGCCAGCAAAAAGTGACAATAATGCATGTGGTTAAAAACGTGAGTGTGAGTGTGAGTGAGTGTGTGTGTGTGTGTGTGCGTGTGCGTGCGCTCAAACACTGGAATGTTAATGCCCTATTTTATTTATTCAGCCAAATGACAACATCCTGCGTCCGTGAACCTTAACCCTTCGTTACCACATAACGTAAATTCCCCAATATCCTGTTGGAGCTCAAAGGCGACTTCATACCTGAGGAAAGCGCATGTGATGCTGCTGCTGTTTACTTTGTAGCACAGCTCTCACCACAAGAACCTTCAGAGCGGACAATATTACTCACGCCGCCGCATTCTTAGCTTGGGGTATTTCTTAAATAACTGCTGAAGATATGGATACTGTTTTTACAAAGCTCGCTCCTCAAAAGCTACAGCAGTGTTTTTGATGTGAATTACCTGATAGTAAAAACATACAAATCATTAAAAACCTTTATTTGATTTGAAATCAGACCAAATAGTGAGTTTGTGTTGCATAATAGCAGGGAGGTTTAGTGACTTTTGACTTCAACTCATAATGCAAAGGTCCTCTTTGGCATAGAAGTACCGTAGGACAATAGAAATACATTTTCCCTAAGACACAAGTGAGATCACACTTTGTAGCTAAAATACACGTTTCTTAAAAATGGCCACCAACCATACACGAGAGGCCGAATCTCTGCTTCTGTTATAGCTATAATGACACATTTGGTTTCAAAATATGCATTTTTAAGGGTCAAGGAATCCCATGAAATAGGTTTATAGTTTAAAAACCCAATAGTATTCCCACTGAGGCGCGCAAAGGGATGGGGTGCTAGAATGGCCTTGCTGAACCTTGAGCATAAAAATAGAAGATTTTTTTTTCTTTGCTCTTTATTAATGAAGACCTTTATTACTAAAGTGTGATCGCAAATTTAATTTTATTTGAATGATATGTAAAGAAAAATAATCACATTTTTCAATGAGTTTTTCATTCTTCAAAGGGGGGGCGCAGCAGAAAAAGTTTGGGAACCCCTGATCTAGAGGAAATGAGCAGTGAGATAAAAATAACTATATTTAATATATCATAACTATGTTCACAAAACATAACATTTAATACAATACAAAATATACATAAATATGTATGTGTACATAGAGTATGATCAGTCTGTTTCACTGCTCAGGTGTTATGAGAGCCCAGGTGGCTCTGATAGTGGCCTTCAGCTCTTCTGCGTTGTTGGGTCTGGCATCTCACATCTTCCTCTTCACAACACCCCATAGATTTTCTATGGAGTTAAGGTCAGGCAAGTTTGCTGGCCAATCAAGAACAGGGATACCATGGTCCTTAAACTAGGTACTGGTAGCTTTGGCATTAAATCTGCATCTTCATAAAGTTGATCAGCAGCAAGAAGCATGAAGTGCTCTAAAATTCCTGGTAGACAGCGGCGTTGACCTTGGACTTAAGGAAACACAGTAGACCAACACCAGCACATGACATGGCACCCCTAACCATCACTGACTGTGGAAACTTTACACTCGACCTCAAGCAACGTGGATTCTATGCCTCTCCTCTCTTCCTCCAGACTCTGAGATTTTGATTTCCAACATTTACTTTCATCAGAGAACATCACTTTGGACCACTCAGCAGCAGTCCAGTCCTTTTTGTCTTTAGCCCAGGCGAGACGCTTCTGACGCTGTCTCTTGTTAAAGAGTGGCTTGACACAAGGAATGCAACAGCTGAAACCCATGTCTTGCATACGTCTGTGTGTGGTGGTTCTTGAAGCACTGACTCCAGCTGCAGTCCACTCTTTGTGAATCTCCCCCACATTTTTGAATGGGTTTTGTTTCACAATCCTCTCAAGGGCACAGTTATCCCTATTGTTGTACACTTTTTTCTACCACATCTTTTCCTTCCCTTCACCTCTTTAATAATGTGCTTGGACACAGAGCTCTATGAACAGCTAGCCTCTTTAGCGATGACCTTTTGTGTCTTGCCCTCCTTGTGCAAGATGTCAATGGACAACTGTCAGGTCAGCAGTCTTCCCTATGATTGTGTAGCTTACAGAACTAGACTGTAGACCATTTAAAGGCCTTTGCAGGGCACCAGATATCTGCAATATTGAACCTCTCCACAATATTCTAATTTTCTGAGATATTCAACTTGTGGTTTTCATTACTTGTCAGTTATATTCATCAACATTAAAAAAATAAACACTTGAAATATATCAGTCTGTGTGAAATGAATGTATACAAGATTAATTTTTTGAATGGAATTACTGACATAAATCAACTTTTTCATGATATTCTAATTATATGACCAGCACCTGTGTGTGTGTGTATATGTATATATATATATATATATATATATATATAACTAACCACATGTAACATGTTGATTTGTTTTTGTTGCATAAGGGTATTTTTAAGAGGCAACACAATGCGACATTCCTCATATATTACACAGTTTTTATCTCTTTATTAATGTCACACATCATGATTATTGATTTTTGCATGAATTCAAATAAAAAGTCTGGAGAATGTACCATCAATATGACAAAAACATTAGGCCCCGCCCTTAGGTGAGACGTGCCAAGTAGTAGCCTTGCAGGGACAGAAGTGATTTCACTGAACTACTGGATAACTACCAATCACTGCCCAAAAAACTGGTTGAGTTATCTTTTAAAAACTGGTTTCAGCAGGCCGTGTTCTCTGCAGCTCTGTGCCTTTGAATAACATCCTCTTGCAATACACACTTATCCTGGATACTTAAATTAAATAACCTGATTAGTTCACCATTGCGTTAAAAAGTACACACAAAACATAAAGTATCAGCTTCAATTCAAACAGTGATTCATCCCAACAGAGTTCCATGAAATAGTGGAATGAGCGATGTCTGTTGTTTGGGTCCTTGCATGACTCTCTTCCAACAGGACCCCATTACATAACTACATCATTTAATTGGATTTTATTTTTTTTAAATAGTTGGAATCCAAACCAACATAACAAACTGTTGAGATTTTTGCTTGAGGGGCGAACCTTTCTTTAACCTGTGGTCGTCCATCAATATTTTTCTCTTTTGTTGTTTATGTTGGGTTTTTTTTTTTATGGTAAAGTAGACACTCTCTGAGTGTGAGTGGGCGTCGGTACCGGTGTTGTGAGAGGTGCCAGCAGGGAGCCCCACCCGCACAGAAGAAATTCATTTCAGTAGTGACGCATTACTCTCTGAAATTGTGCAAATTAGTTAAACGACTGTTAAAGACTTTTTAAAAATATAATAAATATTAATTTTTTTTTTTTTTTTTTTAATCTACAGATTTACAGATTTGGGTGGGATCCTGTTGGCAGTGCGGGGGTGTCCGTTGGGGGAAACTGCAGATTCCCACCAACTGTGTAGATGTGCTGTAGAAAGAAATACTGATGCATTTCGTTACATATGTTTTTCAGCAGTTGTTACCATCACAACACTCTGAGACCCATAAGACAAAGAAGCACATTTGATATTTTTAACTTTTGCACTCATTTTGTTTCACTTTAAAGGTTTAAGTGCCCTTTGTTTAGTGAGGTGACGTTTAAACATGTTTTTCTGTTGTGGCAGATTGCTAATTCCATGATGAGCACATGGCAGGGTCCGCCAGCCATGAAGTCACTGTTCACCAGAATGTTCTGCTGTAAGAGTTGCCCCAATATCGTCAAAACCAACAATTTCATCAACTTCCAGAGCTACTTCCTCCAGAAGGTACTTCAGAGTGAAAGAACAAACCCTGTCACTATTGAGTGTGGTGCGTTGTTCAATAGTCCACCCAGTGTCTAAGTATAATGCACAAAAAAATAACGCTGTCAATCTTTTTTTTTTTTTCTCACACCAAGCAGTGCAGAAGCTTCACGATTTCCCAGTATACCTATAATATTGATGCACAGATTACAACATATTTTTTTTAGAAAGTTTACGAAAAATCATCCAGAAAATCATGAATATAGTTACCTATTGTGCTTTGTGTGAACAATATAATCATAATATTCTTTATTCATATTGTACATTATGTCAGCACTCAGTGATGAAAATAATGAACACAATTTTGTTATTTAAGCTCATTTATTGTTTTCATTGATTCAGTCATATAGAAAAATCCATTAAACTGAAAAATGTTGGTGCTTCTTGTGTCAAATATTGTTACACAATTCATTTACATTAATTGATGTTAATTAATTACTAAATCTCTAATTAATTAGATACATTTTTTAATCGAGTCCCATTGTGGTTCTCGTTAATGGTTTTTTTTCTTCATTTAGTTACAAAGTTAAATGTATAATTTAGTTCCCTCTTGTTTGTGTGTTTATCATATCAGACGATGCCTGTTGCAATGGCATTACTGAGGGATGTGCAGAACCTCTGTCCCAAAGATGTCCTCAACTTCATACTCGACCTCATCAAGTACAACGACAACAGGAAAAACAAAGTAACTTGAAGTCAAACAGTGTAGAGTCTTATTTTTTCCAATAAGTGTCATTTAATTCCTGTCCTTTTATGGTTTACCTTCAGTTTTCAGACAATTTTTACCGTGCAGAGCTGATCGAAGCGCTCACCAACGCTTTGACGCCGGCCATCAGCATCAACAACGAGGTGAGGACCGTGGACAACCTCAACGCAGAAGTCCGCCTCATCCTGGAGGAGATCACACGGTTCCTCAACATGGAGAAGCTCCTGCCCAGCTTTAGAAACACCATCACTGTCAGGTAGACATGAGTGTCCCTTTAACATGACCCGGTCCAATGTTCCACAGTTCATCATTTGCACTTTGTCCTCTTTTCTTTCCAGCTGTCTGAGAGCGATCCGTCAACTTCAAAAAAACGGACACATTCCCAGTGACCCGTCACTCTTTAAGTCCTACGCTGAGTACGGACACTTTGTGGACGTCCGCATTGCTGCGCTTTATGCTTTAGTTGATTACACAAGAGGTACAGTATATTTACTACACACTCCTATCCAACAGACCAGGGGTTCTCAACCTTTGGGTCGTGAGACACTGGGAAGGGGTCGCCAGATGCTTTAAAGAAACTAAGAACAGTTTGAGCCCATTTTGCTTATTTTTACCATTTTTCTGCAACTATACCAAACTTGTCATATTTGAACCTATTTTAATCACTTTTTTTGCCATATTTTTGCTCCTTTAAATGCATTTTTTTTTCCTACATTACCCACATTTCTGCCACTTTTTCGTCAAATTTCAATGCCTTTTCTCCACATTTTTTCCTCTTCCGAGACATTTTCAGTACTTATAAACCCGTTCCACCACGTTTCTCACCTAATGTCACACATGTTGACCCATTAATGTCACTATTAACCTCTTTTCACCATATTTCATGCGTATTTTCACCAATTTAACCACATTCACGATTTGTCATGCCCATTATTTGCCAGTTTAAACTAAGTGTTCCTACTAATTGTTCCAATATTGATACTTTAAACCCTTTTTACCAATTTTTCCAATTTTTGTGGGTTTTTTTAAATCTCATTTTACCACGTTTTCCACCATTTTTGGTCACTTTTAACTAATTTTTTTTCTGATTAAAACAAGGATTTACATCTTTAAGATGACTATATACTATGAAGCAAATAATAATAGACTACCTGGATAAAAGTGGATATTATTAAGATCAATAAATAAATGTAGTTATCACAGATTCATAGAGCAATAGACCATCATTTTGCTGACTTTATGGATGGACCCCAAAAATTTCTCCCGTTTATTTGCCCTTGTGTGTTTCTGTTGTTTTGTGTATTTTTAGAATCATTCCTTCCATATTTAATGTCACTTTTGTCTTTTTAATGTCCTTTTGTGTTTTTGTAGTCATTTTTTTAATTTTTAAGTATTTCTTCTACTAGTCTTTTGTTATTATTATTTTTGTGTGATTTCTTTAGTCGTCTTGTGTGTTTTTGAAATTATTTTCTTTATTGTTGTCATTTTGTATGTGTTGTATTTTTTTTTTGTATTTTTTTTTTTAGTTTTGTATGTTATTTAGTCAAAATTTTTTTTGCTGTTTTATGTATTTTATGTTGTGTTTGATTTTATGTCATTTCATTTGTGTTTTTACTTTGGGGACCACATTCTGTTCTCAAATCAAGCTCAATCAGCCCTGTCCTTTGAAGATGTACTGATAAAGGAATGTGTCTTATGTTGATGTTTTGTTGCCTTCATGTCACAGTTGAAAGGAGTTCAGCTGAGCTGCAGTGGCTACTCAACATGGTTCAAAATGATCCAGCTCCTTATATCAGGTCAGTGTTCAACATGTAGCACACTCCTCTTTTCAGACTATCACATCAGCAGGTTATTGGAAGCTTTATTTAAACATAGTTAAAAATGCGTAAAGCAGCTCATTTGTCATTAACTCATTCACTGCCAGCCATTTTCAGAGCAGCCAACCCCATAATGCCAGGCGTTTTAGATGATTTTCACTGATTTTTTTAAAGACCCACAGAATATTTTGTACTATGAGACCAGAAATCTGCAACCAGATTCTGAAAGATTGTACTCCCTACTTTCATCAGAAAAAATATTTTTGTTTCTAGCTTGTTTCGTTCTTCCATAATCAGCAGTTGAATAGAGGCAAGTTTCACACAAATCGCCAGTTTGTAACAAAAAATGTCTTTTTCAAGGTATTGAGCTACCTCTAAATATGGAATATTGTTCAAATGTGCTCATATTTGGCCAGCAAGTTTGTTTTAGGTATTGGAACAAATTTAGGGTGTAAGACCTGGGCATTTCTGAACTTCAATAATAAGGACCTCCCTGAGAGTGTAGTGTGTGAACTATGCAGAATTCAAAGGTTTGGGCTTTGTTAAAGGCCAGTCTATTATTTGCAACAAACAGCTGCCTGTGCCCATCACTGCAGGAAAGACTTAGAGCAGCTCTTTTTCTAAACATGAATATATATATATATATATATATATGTTTTTGTACAAGTTATTAATTATGGTATGTTGTGTTTCTTTTGGAGCAGACACAGGATTCTGGGCATGCTGTGTCAGAATCCACCCTTTACCAAAACTGCTGACTCAGCTCTGTGTAATGAAGCTCTTGTTGACGAGCTGTGGAAACTCATGAACTCAGGTGAGACACAAACACACACGCAAAATTAACATAAAATACTTATGTTGCATAAATTATGTCAATTCTTTTGATAAAATGAGACTTTTAACCTCATGAAAAAGATAAATGATATTGAAAACTTTCACTAAGCTAATTAACTTCTATCTAAACCCTGGAGTGGGAAACGATAGTTTAACTTCATTGTCACACATTTCCTTTTCTTTCACCGTTAGTTTAAAAACAATCATCATCAGTCAGACTTAAAGGAGCATAGGGCAGGATTTAAAAAAATGGTTGATTAGGGGTTCTAAACCAAAGAGAATGAGTCCACACATATTTCTACCTATTGCCTTGAAAAAATTGTGTGAAATATTTTGTATTGTTGTTACGGCTACGAACAGTAGTACAGTTTCACTGATGGTGACGTCAAATGACGCTGGTGAGCATTCTTGACGGCTTGGAGAGGTATCCCAATAACCCGGAAATAAAAAGAAAATGATATATGTACATTTGTTTTAGTGCTAAGGACCAATTGTATTAACAAACAACAGTTAATGTCAACATCAGATCAGCGCGCAGGTAACAAGTGAAAGTGAAACACAAACAAGATGCGCGCAAGAGACCCATCGGATCTATTTACATAATCCATGTATCAAAGATAAAGATAATCTATGTTTTTGTGCAGTAAAAAGAATGTTTCAACGATGTATTTTTTTTAAATTGTCCTCATATCCATATCATATCCATAAGTTATAATTAACCTAAATGCTCAGATCTTTAGCTTGAGAGGCCGTCAAACCAATAACTTTACCATGGGTATCAAACTCCAGGTTTGCAGACCAAATACAGCTCATAAAGCCATCCAATTAGGCCCCGCTCTTTCTGCTAGCCTGGCTGCATCTTTGGGTCCGGGGCAGCGCTTGGGTTTGCAGTGGTGGTTCCTGCACATACACTGGCCTACGATGCACTGGTATGCCTTGGACTGTGGGATAAAACTCATAGTGGGCTTAACTTTAGACACGTTAATCCCAAATACCTGTTTTAGGTATTACCACTCACTCCTTCCCTCTGTTCAAAGCCACCACTCTTATACCTAAGCCTCACGCCTATCACCAGACTGGCTTGATTACACAACACAATAAGCACAAAATGCACAACTACAACTTCACATCTCACTCTCACTGTAAAATAATCAGCTCTTTCCCACCCTTTCCATTTCCTACCTTGACTCCCTCCTCCCTGTTCCGTTCCACCCCACCCATCCCCCCCCTCACCCAGGTGTAACACTGCCCTCTCTTTTTATATCCTCCCTTTAATGAAGTATTTCTTACCCTTAGTCAGGGCTGGTGATGATCACAATTATGCAACACAATAAATTAATTTATTTAATTGCAATAACAAAACATGCATTGCTGTCTTAAAAAGATTGCACTTCTTGTAGTGTTGACCTTTTGACCAAAAAAAAAAAATAATTATTAGGCACCATTTGGCTCTAAGTGCAAGGAAAACACAATGTTGTACATTTTGTAACCTTTCAGAACTATACATGATCAACATTCAGTCATTGACACACAGAAGTATTAAAATTAGGACATACAATTTTAAATTTCATAATGATTTTTTTAAAAATAAGCCAAACTTTACTATCTGAGTTACACAAAGACACAGGTAATTATACCAATTATCACCCATTATCAATTCTTCACTTAAAATGTTTTTTGAAGAATACTTTGTCAATGGTCTGGAATCATCAAGCACAACTTCTTTTGTTCTTCTTTCTTTTTAAATCTCCCATGTTTAAGATGTAAAACTTGACCCATTAGCTCTATTAGTGTCTGCTTATTCTGTTTGTGGAAGGGTGACAATGGTTACTGTCTACCTTTCAGTGCAGTGATCACACACACACACACACACACACACACACACACACACACACACACACACACATGGCTCTTGCCATCATTGTGTCCTCAGGTTTCATCATTTATTTCTCTTTGTGGGGAGCTTTTGTTTCTTTTTGCTCCATGTTTGGTCTTCAAGGTTTAATCTGCTTTAATAATAATAATAATCTAAGGTTTCATGGGTTGCAGTTTATTGAGCAGCAATCATGAGCGTTGGGCCAAAAATATTGACGATCATCATGTCAACTGAGCTGGTGTTTGTTGTTAAAGTTAGTGTATGTGGCTGTTGGATGGACACGGTGACCACTGTGGTCATCCTTAGATTATTTAATACTCTGCTCTGTGATGTGTTGGTTGTAGAATTCCTCTTTGTTTGGATCCCACAGCACGTTAACCACACACTCACACAGGATGATGTTTCACAAGCTGGAGGTCAATGTCATCTAAAAAAACCTTCTTTAACAGTCCAGTATTATACTATTTTTTTTACCCATCTCCGTTTATTCTAAGAACCCCAACAACTTAGTGTTTGAGGTTTATTCTCCCAAACTTGCCTGTTTTCCTAAGTTTTAGCCTCTGAAAAGTCATTTTCATGGAGCTTCCAAAAACAGGCTGTTTTTGGGGCCTTCATGCATATGCATGAGTGGGCGTGTCTGTTGACGCAGACTTCATGCTACAGCTGATCACCATAGTGATTTTATTTTGCTATCCACACACTCTTGTTATTGTTTTGAGCCAAAAAACTGCACATTACAGTAAAACACATTGCTATTTAAGCGTCTCTTGTGATTGTGAGTCAGACAAACGCTGCTCCACGGTGTGTGTTTATCACATCAGCAACTGAGTCTGTCAGATGTTTCAAACACTCACCAGAGCTGCTACGTCGTTTTCTTGTCATCCTCATCTATTCTGACCTCACGAATAGCCCATTTAAAATGATAATCCCTAACGTAATCAAAAAAGTGGTATGTTTATCAAACTGTCAAATTACATTTTTCAAAAAAACTTTAACTTTTTGCTTCTACAACACTCTATACCCTATAGATAATTTTTTTGTAGAATTGGTTTATGATCATGTTTGTTACACTGTATTACAAATACAGAGTTGCTAGTATTAGTAACAATTTGTGCCAACTCAGATATTCTTATACTGCATTTTATTATTATTAATATTATTATTAACTAGATTTATAATTGACACTGCACGTGTTGAAAATAGTTGTTTAAGATTGTGTGTTTTAATTTGTACAAGAATAATAATGAAAATGTCAGTCTGGATACTGTCATACTGTACAGGTATATCAGATATAGGCAACTGGTGGTTCGGGGGCCACTTGTGGGTCTCGGTCTACTTTTGTGTGGCTCCCAAAACAAATCCTCCAAAATTGTATTTCAAGTAGTTGGAAGGAATGTAAAACCCAACATAATACACAAAATAACTCCCTAAAGACACAAATCGACAGCAAAATGCACAAAAACACAAAACATTCCAAAAATACACAAAATGACAACAAAGACAGACACAACAATCACTTAAACAAAACAGAATGACTATGAAAACACAAAAAAGAACAACACATTACAGAATAGCTCCAAAGGCGCACAAACCGTCAACAAAATTATACAAAATGACAGGGAAATGTGGAAAACAACAACAAAAGTACAGAAAGTGATCCCAAAAATGCACAAATCGACAACATAAATGCAGAAAATGACAGAAAAATACACAAAATTACACCAAGAACACAAAAAATAACAAATACACACATAATGACTCACAAAACACAGAAAATGACTATGAACTGACAAAACCACAAAGACAAAAATAAGACAAAACCCTCCTGTAATAATTAATGCTGAGATTGGTCATTATTCTAAATGCTGACATAAATGTTGATCATGTGGCCCTCAGATCAGATACTATCAAATGTTTGTGGCCCCCGCTGTGATAGAGTGGCCCATCCCTGTTGTATTTATGTGTGTGACCTTCCCTGTGTTTTCTCCTCAGGAACCTCTCACGACTGGCGTCTTCGTTGCGACGCTGTGAACCTTTACTATACGTTGTTTGGTCTAACCCGACCCTCCTGTCTGCCACTGCCTGAGCTGGGCCTGGTGCTCAACCTCAAAGAGAAGAAAGCTGTCCTCAACCCCACTATCAAACCTGAGCTGGGAGGTGGGACCGTCATCGACACGCCCGCAAGCATTGGCATCCACGGTGTGGGCATGAGCTACACAACTGTAAGTGTGAACATTAGCTGCATCAGTTACTGTGTTTCTATGGCAGGCATGGGCAACAAAAATACATAACATGACAGAGAAGTATACTAAAGGATAATAAAAAATACACAACATTACCGAGAAGTATACTAAAGGATAATAAAAAATACACAACATTACCGAGAAGTATACTAAAGGATAATAAAAAAATACACAACATGACAGAGAAGTATACTAAAGGATAATAAAAAGATACACAACATGACCGAGAAGTATACTAAAGGATAATAAAAGATACACAACATGACCGAGAAGTATACTAAAGGATAATAAAAGATACACAACATGACAGAGAAGTATACTAAAGGATAATAAAAAATACACAACATCACCGAGAAGTATACTAAGGATAATAAAAAATACACAACATGACAGAACAATATACAAAAGGGCAACACAAACACGTAATATAACAGAAAAGTATACTAAAGGACAATAAAAAACACTGTCAACTGCCAGTCTTCCTCAGAGGTGTTTGCTGATCTCTTTGATGTGTATTTATGAGTTAATTTTTTTCTGGCTGTGGCCAACATGACAGAAAAATATAGAAAATGACAAAAAAATTACACAGAATGACAGTAAATATATGAAATGAAAAATACACCAAATTGCAGAAAAATATACAAAATAAAAACAGAAAATTCACCAAATGTCAACAAAAATTACACACAATGGCAATCTGATGTGATATCAGCACAAATCATGTATACTTTTATTACTTTGAGTGAAATGTTGGAAAGGCTTGATTAAGTGATTTAACAGAGAACAAAAATCAGCAACATTAGGTATGAGAAAAACTGACCCACCTATTATTAACCAATGGGTTTCTGACATTTTAACCCAAAACAGAAGAATATTCTGCAAGACCTTGAAAAAATTATACATGACAGTAAGTATATGAACAGAAAAATATACAAAATACACAAAATGACAGAAAAATGTAAAAAAAACAAACAAAAAATCCATCTGTGTGTTTTATGTGCTACACTGAACAATGTTATCTCTGGATGTTTTTGGTTCTTTTGATGCATCATCAGCTGATTGTGTTCAGGTCAAAGTGTGTGATCCACTGTATGTCTCCCAAAAAATGACATGACATATGTTTGCTTTGCTTTAGTGTCAGGTGGATGAGGAGCCAGACCCCATCTCTTTGGGGGTGTGTGGGGTGGGCCAGCCCCCACAGGGTATGAAGAGAAAGGCTGAGACCCCTCTAGGCTCCCCCCCTGAGCCTGGACAGGTGCTGCAGCAGCAGGAGGAGGACGCCCGAGGAAGCCGCTACAAGATCAGGGTGAGATACTTTCCTTCTGTCACACACACTAATGCTAAGGCTGTGGAAGTACTAAACACTAAGGATGTTTCCTTTCTCTATTAATCAGATAAAGATGTAAAAGGTTGATATTTTATTTTGATCCCCACTGTAAACACTCTCTAATTTACATTGTTGGGAGAGTTTCCTGCATTGCATTGTGGGATGTGGAGTCCTGTAGACTGATCCATGGAAGTGTTTTTACTTACATTTCTTGTGTTTCTTCTCCAGACAAGGACAGTGATTGGTTGACTCTTTTTTATTTCTGGTTTTTGTTCCCAGTATTCAGAATCAAAATTATTTTATTAATCCCAGGGGAAAATTGCTTCCCAGTGACATCACCTCATTCCACCACACATTAAATTTCAACAGGATTCAGATCTTTCCGTGTTAACCCCAGAATAAACACACACTGTTTTTTGATGCAACTTTCATTGAAAACACCAGAATTGTGTTGGAAAGTCACTTTGGCAGAGTTTTTTGGGCAAATAAATACAAGAAATCAGCGAAACAAAGAAGTCAAAGCACTTCTATGAGACTCCACATCCCACAATGCAATGCACCAAACTTTTTCAACATTGTCAATAAGAGAGTTTCAAAAAGAACTTCAAGCAACTTCCTAACACAAGAAACCCATGCAGCACTACATACAACAGTTTTTTGACTGAGTCAAAAAGAGAGTGTTTACAATGGGGATCAAAACAAAATATCAACTTTTGACATCTTTTTTTAACAAGTAAATTATCTTTGATATATTGATCTGTGAGGCTGACACACTTTGGTCCTCATTTATCAACAGTTCATACGTTCACATCTGAGCGTATACAACGTGCGTTCAACCATAATCACACAAGCTTCTGTGTTTTTCAATTGTGACGTGATCGTACGCTGCGATCAGATCTCACGTCAGGTCTGACCCTGTGTATGCACATCTGTGTGGATTTGTGGAGCAGCAGCAAAATCACAATGATTTGTTGAAACAAATGAAACAAACCAAAGTTTATTTAAAAAAGCCCACGTTATTACTGATACCTGCACTTTTTTTTATTTTCCCCACGGAATACTGTATAACCCTGCTGGTAAATTCTGGTACCGTCCGAGCAGTAACGCAAAAATTCTTGGAGAATGAGGTCCTATTTCCTCCTTACAGCACATGACTGGGGCCTGGGGGAACAAGCATAAGCGAAGAAAAAACTCCCGTCTAACAGCTTTTCTTTTAACAGGAAGAAATCGGACGACAGGGCACTAACAGGTCTCTAAGATAAACAGGAGTTTGATTATGTAGAGCTTTGTATGCTAACAGGAGCATTTTAAACTCTATTCTAAATTTTACAGGGAGTCAATGAAAGGACGCCAATACTGGAGAAATATGCTCTCCCCTGTTAGTACTTGTTAGTATTCCAGCTGCATCATTCTGAATTAACTGGAGACTTTTTAGTGAGTTACTAGAACATCCTGACAGTAGGGAGTTATCACTCTGGGCCAATATATTCCTGATTTTAGAGATATTATGGAGGTGGAAGAAGGCTGTCCTTGATATTTGCTTAATATGAGAATGAAAGGATAAGTCAGTATCAAAGATAATGCCTACATTTTTTTTTTGTGGTGCTGGGTGACAGAGTAATGCCATCCAGAGACACTATTTGCTCTGATAATTTATCTCTGAGGTGTTCTGGATCAAATAAAATCACTTCGGTTTTATCCTGGTTAAGAAGGAGAAAGTTACGGCTCATCCAGGATGTGATGTATTTAGGACAGGTCTGGAGTTTTAATAACTGATGAGTTTCATCTGATTTCATTGAGAGATAAAGCTGTGTATCATCTGCATAGCAATAGAAATTTATATTATGTTCTCTGATAATGTTACCTAGTAGAAGCATATATTATGTAAAGAGTATTGGTCCTTGTGGAACTCCATGATTTACTCTGGCGTGCGCTGGGGAGAGATTATTAACCTGAACAAAGTGGGTTCTGTCTGATAAATAGGATTTAAACCAACCCAGCGCTGTTTCTTTAATCCCAAAAACACTTTTCAGTCTCTGCAGCAGTAGATGATGATCCACTGTATCAAAGGCTGCACTGAGATCTAAGAGCATCAGAACTGAGACCAACCCTCTGTCTGAGACTAAGAGGAGATCATTGGTTACTTTTACTAAGGCAGTCTCTGTGCTGTGATGGGCTCTAGAGCCAGACTGAAAGCTCTCATATAAATTGTTCCTATGTAGGTGATCACATAGAAAAAAAGGGAGATGCATATTGGTCTATAATTGGACAAGTCACTTGGATCGAGGGTAGGTTTTTTTAAGGAGAGGTTGGATTGCAGTGGTTTTAAAGGCCTGTGGTACATAACCTGTTACTAGAGATGTTCATTCAGTTCACCATATTAGTGCTAATTAGTGGAAGAACATTTTTAAATAGTGGAGTTAGGATTGGATCTAAAAGACAGGTTGTTGTTTTAGAAGCACTAACTATTGAGGGCAGTTCAAATAGACCAATTGGAGTGAAACTTTGTAAATAAAAGCTGCATGGTGGAGTTATTTCAGGAGCTGCTTTGTTTAAGAAGTTATTGAGCACTCCAGTAGGGGGGACATTAGCTTTGTTTCTAATTTTTAGAATTTTATCAAAAGAAGTTGATGAAGTCATCAGGAATAGAAGGTTCAACAGCGCTGTGGTTTTTGGTGAGCCTAGCTACAGTGTTGAATAAAAAACAAAGATTATTTTTGTTTTCCTTTATTAAAGTTGAGTAATAGGAAGTTCTAGCTTTGTGAAGTTAAACTTCTTCTCCAGGTAATATGAACTTCTACCATGTTTGACGCATAGGCAGAGTTTGAGATTCTAGCCGGGGGGCAGCAAATATATATATAGGTAAATAATTCATTTAGGCTGTTGTTTACATCATCAATATGAATGTTAAAGTCACCCACTATGTTCGCTTTATCGGTGCTCAACGCTAGATTAGTAAGTCAGAGAATTCAGAAAGAACCTCTGAATATGGACCAGGAAGACAGTAAACTATAATGAGTAAGATGGGTTTTTCTATTTTATTTTGGGGATTACAAATATCAAGAGAGAGGCTTTCAAATGAATTGTGGTTAAGTTTGGTTTTTGGGGTGACTGATAAGCTAGAATGCCACTCCCTATAAAGGTAGATATGTTGCAAAATGTGAGTGCTTGTAGAATGTGATGTGAAGTTGTAAAATGTGATGAGAGCTTGTACAATGTGATGTGAGCTGGTGTATAAAAAATCTATACATATGTGAAATAAATTTAATGTCACAAATGATGAGAAAAATTTATATACTGATATTTACACATAAAGATACAGCTCCAAACTTGTAATCCAACATTTATTCACATGTTTTTCAATTACTTCACTATCATTTACAACCACAACTCACCTGTTACAACTTCTCAAATCTACCGCTACAGATGTACAAACACATACATGTTCATTGTTTTATTGCTTCGTCACATTATACAGATTGTAGATTTTGTAAAATACATTAACCTCTCGGTCCCCATCTCCACATAGGATTGACCTAAATATAAACAAGGAGAAGCACTCTCCATTATTATTTTTGTTCATAAATGACTTAAACAACCTTTTTCTAACAATCTGTGGAGGCAAATGTCATCCTGACTTTACAGTGAACGACAATGCCTTTGTTTTGGTCATATCACCGGCTGCTGCGCTAAAAAGACAGCCCACTGTCTCCAAATCCTCGCTTCTGATTGCTCAATCCCACACATGGGGGAGCGGGGAGGGGAGGGGCCATTTCTACGAGCATGAATCAGTTTTGCTACAGACGTCTCGCAAAATGTGTTGCAAAACTCAAGTAGCGCAGATTCCCACGAGAAATGTAGTTTGTGCATCTGTAGCGGTAGATTGGAGAAGTTTTAACCTGTGAGTTGTGGTTGTAAACGATCATTTATGCAAGTAATTAAAAAACATGTGAATAAATGTCGGATTACAAGTTTGCAGCTGTAACTCTGTGTAAATATCAGTCTCTAAATTTTTTTCCATAATTTGTGACATTAAATTTATTTCACGTGTGGATTTTTTATACAATATCTACCTTCATAACTCCCCCTCCCTGACCGATTTTCATCTCGGAATAGTTTATTTTCTTGTTTGACCACAGTGGGCGGGAGGGTATAACATGTTAATGATGATAAAATTCAGCCACTGCATCTATCAACACCTGATCATTTGTACGCTGGGATTGGTCAGATACGCATGTTTCATAAATTGGTCCTGTCGTAAATGAGGGCCACTGTGTTTATCTGATAGAACACATATCTGTCCCGAGCTTTAATCCTGGAAAGAACACACAGGGTTTTGTGTGGTTTTCCATTGTCTTTTGTTGCCCGTGTCTGATCTAACCGGTGTTTGTGTTCTGTTTTAGTTCAACACGATGGAAGAAGAAGACATCGACATGGAAACTGTCCATGACAGCCAGGCCTTCATTCACCATCATCTAAATCTGTTGGAGCGCCCTTCCACACCTGGTGGGTCCAACACATGCCTTCACGTGCTTAGAATGGCGTGTGTTTTACATTACAGGCGCTCTCAAACAAACAAACATTAGTTGTAGGCTTTACACGATCAGAATTTTTGTGGCGATCACAGATCAGTGAATTAAAAAAACAATCACAGAGCCGATCATATGAATTCAGGATGTTTTTTTAGGTACTGACCGAATTCTTTGGTACTACCTTATACAGATTTACAGAAAATCAAACGGTATGTTTTGGGACCTAAACGCAGTCTTATGACTGTGAGGGAGAAAAAGAGTTGAAAAATTCACATTTTGGACCTGAACACAACATTTGTTGTCAAAGTGTGTATGGGTGCATGGCCCTTTAACTGTTCGACCAGTGTGCAGAGTGAGGGAGCGTGTTCGACTGAAGCAGATCAGAGCCAGTAGACTGGGGAAGTCCGACACTCAGCCGCTCCGCTCCAACCGAGAGACATTTTGGCCGTTCGCGCATAGGTTTCCACCTTTGTGCACAAATGCGAGTGAAATAAAGTTGTTTCACGTAAAGCAAACCACTCCTCGGTGTAAATGAGACGGGTAAAACAATGCAATGGGATCCGATATATCGGATCAGATCGGTGTAAAGCCTAATTATTTATAATAATTCCAGCAAGTTAATTTTTTTTTCTTTGAAATATGTTCATTTTCATTTATTCAGACAAAGTTTTTCATCATTATATATAATCTCCTGACATGGTTTTTTGCCGTGTCCCTACAAGTTCTTTCACAAGGAAAGCATCAGAGCATCTACTGATTGCTTTGATGTGAGGACATGGCACACCTGAGAGGTCTCTCAGGCTGACCACGCCCCCTATCGCCTGATATCAAAAGGGATGAGTGAAAAAATTTTCTCTCCCGTTCCTGGGACTCTCTTCTCCAGAAACCATCGGGCGACTGTTGGCGTGGCCAGCCTGAGAGACCTCTCAAGTTGGCCATGCCCAGAAATCATTTATAAGAATAATAATAAGAATAATAATGCATCAGTTTTATATAGCGCTTTATCAGACACTCAAAGTCGCTTTACAGAATTAAGGCATATTCTTTCACTTCACACTCAGTGGTGGTAAGCTACTATTGTAGCCACTAGTGGCTACAATAGGGCTACAATGTGGCTACAATGTGGCTACAATAAAGCCACAGCTGCCCCGGGGCAGCTGTATCCAGGATAGATGGATACATCTAAGCGATCAGTAGACGCCTCTGTGGAATACTGACAGTTGGCAATCAAAACATGTCAGGAGATTAAAGTAAATTTCCTGAAAATTTTTTCTGAATAGATGAATTCATAACATATTAAATGTTGTATGTGCTTTGATGTTTGTTCAGTTTTACAAACTGAAATGATTACGGTGAGAATTACACTGAAAGTAAGGAAGGGAACGACTTGTCCCTTCTCATACTTTGTAATATCAGTGTTAAATAATGTACATTTGTTAAATTTATTTAGATTTTTTGTTTAATAATTGACTTCTTGCTTTATTGTTTTATTGAATTTTTCATTTTGAAGTTTGTGACGAAAAAAGAAATGAAATGAAACAATTAACCATCAGAACAGATTGTGTGCAGTAACAGCCACGCTAAGGCTGTGAGGTCACTTCCTGTTTTTCACTCTCTGGTTGTGTGCCCAGGCAAAGAGCCTCCATCATTGGAGCAGGCCTTACTGTCCATGCCCGCCACGCCCGTGCCATCTTTTTCTAAAGAGAGCAGCGCAGTGTCCTCCAAGCACGCCAGCGAGCACGGCCACCATCACCACCACCACCACCACGAGCACAAGAAGAAGAAGAAGAAGCATAAGCACAAACACAAGCACAAGCACAAGCACGAGAGCAAAGACAAGGAGCGAGAGCGAGACAACTCCCACACCTACAGCCCGGCCAGCGGCAGGTCCCCACGCTCGCCCTCGCTCTCCGACTGAGCTTCCATACTTTCTCTACTTCAGCTGCTGTTTTTGATGAAACAAGGTCTTTAGTAAAGCATGAGCCACCCTCTGACGTCAGCTTTTTATTCTAGAACACACGAGGTGGCGTTAAGCAGGTATTAACGGTTTTCAAAAGCTTTCAAATGCTTCCTTCTGCCTTTTTTAACATTTGTTCCTATTGGAAATATATAGTTTGTTATTTTTGTGAGAAAAAAAGAAAATAAACCTGATTGTTTGAAATGTGAACAAAATAGAATGTGTCTGTATTGTCTCTCCATCTGCATCTCCAGTGAGTCTCACTGCGGACCGGTCAGTCCTTAACTCTCCTATTATCCTTGGGGTCATTTTGATCCCATTCAATGTTCATCATTCAAAAAATATATAGTTGACTTTTTTTTCTTGCTTCATATTTCATGACTTTTCCTAATTTCGATGGGTACAATTGATTAAGCATACTATTTTAATGATGAGTATGTGTAAGTAAGTAGAATTTATTAGTACTGTATAGCGCTTCCCACAGACAATAGTCACAAAGTGCTTCACAGTAGTAAAATAAATAAAATAGATGTGTGTAAGAGCATGTAATAAAGTAAATAGTATAACAAAATCACAACGTTAAGTCAGGTTGGGCTAAGATGCTTTCTGAAACAAGTAGGTTTGTAGGTGCTTTTTGTGACCCATGTGTGACCTACTACTCACACCTACCAGTAGAACTGATATTTCCCGCACTGTGGAGGGTGGGGTATTTCCTCAAGGACACTGGTTGTAAGCTTGCATGGCAGATCTTTATCCAAATCATTCCTCATTGTGCTCTGTGTGGATTGTCATCAGCAGTCTCTCTCTCTCTCTCTCTCTCTCTCTCTCTCTCTCTCTCTCTCTCTCTCTCTCTCTCTCTCTCGTAAATGTCCCCAAGGAAAATGTTGACTGTCAATTAGATTTTGGAACAGCTCTTTCACAGTGAAAGTGACGTAGAGAAGAATGTGTCTGAAACAGAGGATTGCGTTGAGAAGGACCCTGATTTTGAGGCATTCTCACCTGAAGTAGTTAATAAACATGTTTAATATGTGCACCTCAACTAATAGGGTTCATACTCATGTTGTCAGTAAATTTAAGAAAATTTAAATGAAAACTATTCAAGATCAATTAATTCTAGTTTAATAGTTTGGCCTGATGGTGCTAGAGGGCAGGTCAAAGTTTCAATATCCAAGTGTCTGACACAAAACTTGGTCAACCATTTTCTGAAAATCCTTTTCTGGAGGCAAATAGCCCTGGGGTCAGATTGACCCCAAGGGTAAAATGTGTTTGTGATATTTGAGGATAATACGACCAATTGGACATATTCACACATCAAGATGTCCTGATTTTCCAAACAGAAAAATTCTACAATATTCACCTTCACATGACTTGGTTTTTTTGATTTGAGACAATTTGTAGGATTTTGGAAAAAATGAAGAGTTCTTTCAACAACAATTTATAACAAAATTGTAAATTGGTAATTTTACATAATGATTCATGTTTTTTCTGTCATTTTCATGTTCAATCAGATGCTATGAAGGACCGCATTTGGCCCCCTGGCCTTGAGTTTGACACGTGCTCTATATGGGGGGGAAAAAAAATCAAGTTTCAGATAACCTGGATTAGAACCCTGCATTAAGTTTGGAATCCAGAAGAGGATTTAGGAAGAAATTTGAAATGTTTTAGAGGTTTCAAAAGCTACTAAAAGTTTCATGGAAATTGACTAATAATTACATATGCAATATACATATAATATTATGGAAACTGAAAGTTCAGAGAGATTCCACCAAAGGGCTGTGACACCCTTAAAAAATCTGATTATGAAGGGAAGCAGATTAGGAATTCTGTCACCACCAGCACAGTGTGTTTCTGTGAAACTTCAACTCCAAGTTATCAAAGAGACATGAATATTTTTGTGATGTTAACAAAGCCACACTGTGAGTTGCTGGACTTTAATGTTTTCAGGCAAGTTTCAGTTTGTTTTTGCAGAACAAAACCACAAATTATTCTAATAAGCCTTTTTTTTTTGGCTCGCTCTGTTAAAGTATGGAGCAGCTTTCAAGTGTCTTTTGCAACCTCTAAATGTGAATTAATTTGCATAAAATTTGGACCCAAATCATTTGGCCAGATATGGAAACAAACGCAGAGTTCTAACCAAGAGAATCTAAAAAATATATGTTTGGACCATCTACACAGCACATTCTGAGGAAGTCCAAACCTGAATCAGCCACTGCTTTATGCAGCAGAAGACGTAGTGACCTTATGTTCAACACATTCTGTTCCTACAGGAGCTGCTCACAGCTTGATTTAATGATAAATCCATTTTAATCAGCCCAAAATGAACTGATAAGCATGGGCATTGTCTTAAAATACAATTTGATGTTTTAGAGTCACAATATCTTGTCCCTACCCGTTGCATAATTAGGACAGAGCACAGGTGAAGATGTGGGACGCTTTGGATGAACTTTAGCTCCTCCCATTTACGAGTGGCTCTTGGAACACCCACCAACAGTTTGATGTGCTGTGGGGCTCCACATGTTCTTCCTCTTTCCTTCTGCATCTTTGGAATGTGCTGAGCTAACAAACATGATCCATGAAGGCCCAACTCATGCCTTAGGACATGACTTCTATATTCCAGACACCACTGCACACCTTCTAAGGCAGTGGTTCTCAACCTTTTCTGCTTGCAACCCCTAAAATAAAGGTTCCAGAGAGTGGGGACGATCCACTGGTGAAGGTGGTTTAATGCTGAAAAACAGTCTAGTGGAGACAGGACCATCTATAAGGGGGAATAAAGGGGAGAGATTTTTGGGGTCCATCCATAAAGTCAGTAAAATGATGGTCTATTGTTCTATGAATCTGTGATAACCACATTTATTAATTCATCTGAATAATATCTACTGTTATTCAGGAAGTTTATTAATATTTGCGCAATAATATATATTCATCTTATATGTAAATCCTTGTTTAAATCAGGAATAAAATGGGCTAAAATTGACCAAAAATGGTGGAAATGGGAGTTAAAAAAAAAAAAAAGTTAAAAAGTTGCAAATGATTGTTGCCAAAAACGGACAGAAAAAGTGGTAAAAAGGGTTCAAAGTGTCAAAATTGGAACAATTTGTTTGTGATGAATTTGGCAAAAATAAGAATGAAATATGGTGAAAAGAGGTTAAAAGTGATGGGTCAACGTTTGCAACGTTAGGTGGAAAAGTAGTGTAAATGGTTTAAACGTGCTGAAAAGGTCTTGAAAGTGGGAAAAAATGTGCAGGAAAAAACATTTAAATTTGATGGAGAAGTGGCAGAAATGGTAGTAATGCAGCAAAAATGCATTAAATGGAGCAAAAAATATGGCAAGAAAAAGTGACGAAAATAGATTCAAATCTGTTAAGTTTGGTGTTTTTGCAGAAAAAATTAAGCAAAAAGTGGCTCAAATTCTTAAAAAAAAAAGTATTCTTAATTTCTTGAAGACATCTGGGAACCCCCTCCCGGTGTCTCATGGCCCCAAATAAGGTCCTGAGAACCCCTGTTCTAAGGTGTAGTGAGCTCCACACTGTGATTGGTCACAGCTGGTTTTTACAGTGAGAACATGTGAGAGGAATACTGGTCCTAATGTGAATGTAAAGAGAAGAAAACCTTTTCCATTTAGACTCATTATTCCTCTCACAGGTTGTAAAAGTTGTCCTGAACAGACCTGAGTGTTTAGTTTAATTGATCCCTCCTCCACGCCCTGACCAATCAGCTCACTCCTCCTCCACCCCCACCCCCTCTTTCTGGTGGTCGTTACCATTAACAGACAGCATCCCGCACTGACCGACCGACGGCACACACGGAGCAACATGCTGCTGCACAAACTGGTACGGTAAGCGCGCTGGCGACGCTCCGTGCGTAATTACGCACCGCAGAGCGCATCGATGGCTCGGTGTTGGTGTTTCTCTTTACCTGCATGATGCTCTGTCATCTTAGCACTACGGCTGTACTACTGCTGCAGTACACTAACTATCGGAGGCGACTGAACCAGCTGCAGTTTGGCTTTAGCTCAACACGAATGGATTTTTGACCTCCACAACAAGGGTGTCAAACTCATTTTAGTTCAGGGGCCAAATACGGAGCACGTTGATCTCAAGTGGGCCACAGAATAGAGGCGGGGAAAATTTAATTTCAACAATAATATGCCCGACTTTACGTGTCAAACCCATGGCCCAGGGGCCAAATCAGGCCTTTGGAGCATCCAGTTTGGCCCGCTGGAGTGAGTAAATTAGTTAATTAAATAGAAATTGGTCACAAAATCTAAGAAATTTAAAGTGAAGATCCTGTTGGGACTGATATCTATCACTTATTGCTTGAATATTGTCAGTTTCTTTCATATTTTGTATTTTATGTATGCGTAGAAGTGCAAACTAGAGCACAGTAATGTTGAAATTACTCGTTTTCCCTCATAAAATCTGTGGCCCACTTGAGATCAAACTGATCCGTATTTGGACCCTGAACTAAAATGAGTTTGACACCCCTGCCCTACTTTGTACTTCCACTATTTAACGATAATTAAATGTATGTAAGGCACCGACAATATCCAAGCAATAAGTGACAGATTTCAGTCCCTGCAGAATCTTCACCTAAATATACTGGATTTTTGCCTTAAATTGTTTTATTTAATTTGGGTAAATCTTAAAGAATAATATGGGTCAAATGGTCAATAATTTGCAAATGGTTGCCATAAACATGGGAAAACTGTGAGCGCTGGCATATATTGTTAAGTTTCATTGAATTTGTGTATTTTGAGGGACTGAATTATCTACAACGGAATTAGTTGGTAATTTACACATTGATTCCTCATGGTGTTTTTTTCTGTCATTTTTTACTTTCTCCTACGGGCCAAATCGGATGCCTTAAAGGGCTGTAATTGACCCCCGGACCTGACACGTGGTCTACAACATCAAAAAAATCATCTGGGGAGATGATCAGGATCACAGAAAACTCACTCAGCTAATGAGAAATAAAAATAAAATAAATAAAAAGCCTTTTTTTTCTTATAAAAATAGTTGATTGACACTGCTTTATATGTTAATTATACATTTAATTTGCAGCAGTATTTTTCATAAGGGATCCTACACGGGACAGATTGTAATAAAGATCTTCTATGTGCAGCTTGTGATGGATGTGCTATTGCAATGGTTCTCAAATTGAAGCTTCCTGTGTCTGTCATGTCAAGACAGAGCTTTGACATGGTTAGACCAGGGGTGTCAAACTCATTTTAGTTAAGGGGCCCCATACAACCTAGATTGACCTCAAGTAGACCGGACCAGAAAAATCCATGTTTTTGTGAATAAAAAAGCACAAATTGAAACAAAATCCTGAATGTTAAGCATTTGTTGAAAATTTCTTGACTTTGCAACAAATGTTCTCAAACTTTGCAATGCAATTTCCCAGAACACTGTCCGTCAATTTGCGAGAATTTTTCAGGTTTTTAAAATATAATTGTGATTTAATATTGATGTAAATAATGTAGTACTGCAACCCATATCATGTTTGATCTACAATTTATACGATAATTTACAAAAAGTCCTGTTTTTGCTATAATTTTTACGTTGAATTGCTCTGGCGGGTCGAACGTGGCCCTCAGGCCTTGAGTTTGACATTTGTGGTTTAGACCTTCCTGACGTGGAGTGGTAATGGGATGAGGTGAACGTGACTGACAGCAACGCTAAGTGTAGGTCCAAATATTGAAATAGAAATGATCAACAGACCAATCCATGAATGAAGCCTCTAACGTGACACACGTGTCTCCTCAGTGCGTGTGGATGGTGTCTGTGCTGTTTGGCTCAGAGGAATGCTGGGGATTTGTGTTCAACCGACCCAGACGCTCCGGGGAGGACGGCCCAAGTGAGTACCAAGCTGTCCATGATTCACTGCTTCTCCCAGCTCAGATCACCAGTTCACATCAAACAATCCCTCATCAATCTTTTGTACATGTTTCTGAACCCCACACACTCTCAGGGAGAACATGCAAACCCTAAACAATGAGACTGACAGATCTCAGAGATGTGAGCCTGAGAACATGATCAGGTTTCATGATTCCAGGGTAGAGTTGTAGATCCTTCTGGAGTCTTTGAATGTTCAGGGTCGTGAACTCAAAGTCAAAGTGTCTGTATTAGTCTCCATAGGGATAAATGTGTGTTAGACAGAAGGATCTGCTGCACAGACACTTCATTTATCACAATTAAAATATTCAATCATTCACAAAGTAAAAAAAATAAAAATAAAAGGAATTAATATACATAAAATGACATAGCCAAGAAACAGATAAAGTGCATACAAGTACTAGACATTAAAGGTAGGGTAGGTAGTATTTGAGGATAATAGAAGGGTTAACCTAATTAAGCTTTTTCTTTATTGGTACTTCATGCATCACCAAGGAAGTTACCATTGTGTTGTGGCTTCAGGACTAACATTGATTATTTTACTTTGTGTACTGGTTTATAATCATGCCAAAATTGGGTTTGGTTCAAAACATTCTAGTTAGTACAGTTGGGATAGAACAACATACATCTTTGACAAACTCAGCATGTTTTCTTTTAAAAACTCTAATGGTTTTCCTAACGTACGTTTTAAAAACCTCACACACTGGAACTGTTTCAGGGCCAAACTGTGTTTTACACAGAGAGTAAGAAGCTGAGTTTATTTGCTGGAAAGGTCCAGGCAGTGTGAGGTTTATGTTGGACACGTGTGAGTGTAAAGGAGCCAAGTGTGGCTAGGACAGGCCTCCAGGTCCACAAAGCAGAGGAATAGTTTCCTTTAGAGTCCAACGTGAGTCTCCCAAACGTCTGCAGGAAACACAAGACGTCCTCCAAATGCCACAAACACACACGGAGACGACAGCTGACCTGTTCCTGTCTGAGACTGTGTGTGTCAGTGAAAGCACTTCCTCACAAAGACTCTCTTCATTAACAAACAAAAGGTGTTTGAAGTGTTGCTGTTCTAAATGCTGCCAAAGGAGAATGAAGTCCTCACAGTGGTGCCGTGATTTTGGGGGATCGGCGATTGGCCGATACTTTTCTACCTCTGCAAAGGTCTTAAAGTCAGCCACTGTCCCCTCCTGCTGTGAGATGATGACAGGCCCCGCCCACCAGGTCATGTGCACATGCGTCTGCTACACGGGTTAACAACAACAGTCACCCGGAGCATGGCCAACCTAGCATGTCGACAGTTTAGCAGTATTACACAAAAAAGAGAGCAAAGCTTCATAATTTGTAAATCATGTAACGCGGAAAAAGGTGGTGGTTGAGCTGTAAACAAAACCCTACCTCGTGTTATTTTAGAAACCACCACACTGCTGAGTAAGCACTAAGCAGCATTTCAAGCTACCAATCAAGCTAATGCTAAGGCAAAAGCTAGCGAGAGCAAAGAGCAAGGCCATGTCTGAATAGTCCCTCTTATCTCCTTTCCTATCCACTTTTCCTTAACTCTGCAAGTGTTTAAGTGGCGGCCATGATAAGGAGTGTTTAAATTCTCCAAAAGCAAAGGAAAGGAGGCTCATTACTTCCTTTATAACCTCTAGAGCAGTGTTTCCCATACTTTATTGCCCCATGTAGCCCTGAGCTCATGTTATACTCGTCTAAACTCTTTCCTGTGTCTCGTCCAACATTAACCTAGAATTAAGGCCTTTTCATTCATTTATTTCTGATGTGCAGCTTGTTTTAGAAGTTGAAATTCACCTTTTGGTGTATTTTAAAGAGTTGTGCCACAAATTATTATTGATGGATGAGTAAAAAGTCTGTGTGCATGTAAAAAAAAAATATAATGTTAAAAAATAAACTGACAAACGTTTCTATGTACCTCCTGAGAGGTGTTCAAGTACCCCTATTAGGGATGTAACGATTCACTCAACTCCTGATACGATTCGATTCACAATACCTGGTTCATGATACGATTCTCTCACGATTTATTTTACAAAATGGGACTGTAGACAAATGATGACTGAAAAATATACTTTTATTTTTTTTGGGGAAAAACTAGAAAATACTGTACCTTTTATTTTTCATTGTCAAAAGAATCCCTTGATAAACTATTCAAAACAATGCAATTTAACTAAAAATAAATCTTGAATGAAATAAATAAAGGAATAATACAAATGAAGAAGAAGCCTATTATTCTGGTTCTATAGTAAACAATGCAAAACTGCATAATAGTTCTTTTTTTAAAAAAAAAAAGTGCAACTGAAAATACATTTTGTGCCTTAACAATTGGACTTAAAAAAAAAACCCAGTCATTTGACTGTATTTACGTCAGGTATTTGTTTGGACCAGCAGAGGGCGCTGGTAACCTAGTGGTCGGTTGGCATGCAGATATCCTGGCAGAGAAGAAGAGATGCTACGCTAGCAGACAGAGCTAATAGAAAAATTTGACTTTTACAGATATTCACGTAATGTTACAGATATTCTTTCGGTGCTAAAAGGGTAAGGAATCATTTATGAACATGTTTAAGAGCAGAAGGCAGCCAGAAAGAAAGTAGTAGCAGATTCCGCCCGCTCTACGCTTCTGGACATGATATATATATATATATATATATATGTATATATATATATATATATATATATATAGTCCGAGACGAGACCAAGACCTTTAAAATTTGGTCTCGAGACCAAGACCGGTGTTGACCACCACAACACTAGTCCTAACCCTCTTCCCCTGGTCAGGGGTCTGCAACCTTTACTCTACAAGGAACCATTTAACCTCATCTCACCTGGATTAAAGTCCTCCTGGAGCTAAAAAATACCTTCTCAATGAAGACAATACAGTGTATTAAATTATATACAGTTAAAATTATATAGAATAATGTTTGATTTATTTTGATTTGATTTATATTTATCATGTAAATGGAAACTTAAAAACAGTTTAAAATAAGAAAAACAAAGTTTTGTTAGTTTGTCCTGTAGATTATTATTTTATCATTTACCTCAAACCTAGTGATTTTCTTTATTTGTTAAACCAAAATACTGCTTTAGTCAAAGAGCTCAAAACAGGTTTGCAGTGTAACTTGTTGCACAAGTTTTGTTTGTTTTTAAAATGTAAAAAATTAAAGACTCAAAGAACTGCTATGATTTAGTATTTTAGACAGCAATGCTCTAAACTTTTCATCTATATTTGAGATAACTACACCATGTGCAGTTAAAACAACAAGTTTGTATTGTTTCAAGGGTATTCTTCAATGTTTTACAATAAGTTATAAGAAATAAAAAAAAATCAGAATCGGCAGGTCAGGCTTTCTAAAGATCTGTGATTGGCCAAGACAAGCATTAAACAGTGGTAAATAAAGCACAGTGTCCATCTGAGCAGAGTTTTAATGCACAGTCACAGTTCAATATACAATAAATAAGAATCCCAGCTGAGGTAGAGCTCGACTCAGGCTCATGTAGAGTTAGACCTTACTCTCATTAGTGAGCTTTAGTTACATTAAGGGACAAAATGTTTTCAACATGTGCAGGAAATCCCATTTAAATGCATGTATTCATGTTGTTCCTCGTAATTCCTCACTTTACCTAATGAAGCAGCTTTACCTGCTCCTCTGTGGGGCAGTGTAACACACACACACACACACACCTACTGACAGCTGTCAGTCAACGCCGTGTTTCCCAGCACACACGCGTCACTCTGAATCTGTTTCTAGCTTGTGACTCTTGGATCAACCTTAGTTCTAACCACCATGTGCTGTGAGCTTTATTATTCAAAGACACATTTCCTGGTGTCAGTAGAAAAAGACCCCCGATCACTTTCTAAGTCAGTATTTATACTGTAACTGACACCACTGGAGAGAAAAAAAGAGGATTTTCAGACAAATTGCAACATGGAAGTCCAGACAGACCCCCCTACTGAGCCTGAAATAAATATATAACCTAATAAAAGTTAATCTTCCTTTTGTGTTAGCTTTGTATTAGCATCTCTTATGGTAATGGGTCTTAAATGAGCTATAAAATACACTAAAAACAAATATCTATTGTTTGTTAGGCTTCCTAATCAATGAAAATATAAGTTTGTAGAGTGGGTATCTGAGCCTTTTTTGTGTCAGTAAACAACTGTTTTTCAAAATGATTTTAAATAGTAAAATGTGGGAAAGCTTGATTCAGTTCAAATCAATTCAATTTCGTTCGATTCAACTTTATTTATATAAAGCTGATTTCAACAAAAGTCATCTGAAAGCGCTATCAAATTAAAACATTTGTAAAAAAAAAAAAGGAGAAAACCCAACAAATCTACATGAAAAAGCATAAGCGACAGTGGGAAGAAAAAACTCCCTTTTCACAGTTTTTCTTTTTTACAGGAAGAAATCAGCCATCTGCTTCGACTGGTTGGGGTTAGTGGATAGGAGGAAGAACGAAACATGATAGAGAGATAGACCATCAGAGTGTCCTAGAATAGTTGTGTTGGTGTTCTACTATATAATACTTAGTTTTTAGTTCCTAATTTTTAGGTTTAGAGCTTTGTTCCAAGTGGTTAGGATAATGCTATTATACGGTATACGCTTTGGTGAATAAGTAGGTTTTGAGTTTAGCCTTAAAGGTGGAGAGAGTAGCAGCTTCACGGACTATAACGCTCTTGTTCCTGTTCTACTTCTAGACACGTTTGGAATTCCAGTAGACCAGCAGACCGAGAGCTGAGTGTTCTGCCCGGACGATAGGGCACTAACAGGTCTCTAAGATAAACAGGAGTTTGATCATGTAGATCTTTGTATGCTAACAGGAGGATTTTAAATGCTATTCAAAATTTTACAGGGAGTCAATGAAAGGAGGCCAAAACTGGAGAAATATGCTCTCCCCTGTTAGTACCTGTTAGTATTCTAGCTGCAGCATTCTGAATTAACTGGAGACTTTTTAGTGAGTTACTAGAACATCCTGACAGTAGGGAGTTATCACTCTGGGCCAATATATTCCTGATTTTAGAGATATTATGGAGGTGGAGGAAGGCTGTCCTTGATATTTGCTTAATATGAGAATGAAAGGATAAGTCAGAATCAAAGATAACACCTACATTTTTTTACTGTGGTGCTGGGTGACAGAGTAATGCCATCCAGAGACACTATTTGCTCTGATAATTTATCTCTGATGTGTTGTGGATCAAATAAAATCACTTCGGTTTTATCCTGGTTAAGAAGGAGAAAGTTACGGCTCGACCAGGATGTGATGTATTTAAGACCGGCCTGGAGTTTTAATAACTGATGAGAGTCATCTGATTTCATTGACAAATAGAGCTGTGTCATCCGCATAGCAATGGAAATGTATATTATGTTTTCTAATAATGTTACCTAGTGGAAGCATATATAATGTAAAGAGTATTGGTCCTAAAACTGAACCTTGTGGAACTCCATGACTAACTCTGGCGTGCGCTGGGGAGAGATTATTAACATGAACAAAGTGGGTTCTGTCTGATAAATAGGATTTAAACCAACCCAGCGCTGTTTCTTTAATCCCAAAAACACTTTCCAGTCTCTGCAGCAGTAGATGATGATCCACTGTATCAAAGGCTGCACTGAGATCTAAGAGCATCAGAACTGAGACCAACCCTCTGTCTGAGGCTAAGAGGAGATCATTGGTTACTTTTACTAAGGCAGTCTCTGTGCTGTGATGGGCTCTAGAGCCAGACTGAAAGCTCTCATATAAATTGTTCCTATGTAGGTGATCACATAGTTGTGGCACATAACCTGTCACTAGAGATGTATTAGTCCAGTTCACCATATTAGTGATAATTTGTGGAAAAACATAATTAAATAGTGGAGTTGGGATTTGATCTAAAAGACAGGTTGTTGGTTTAGAAGCACTAACTATTGAGATAAGTTCAGATAGACCAATAGGAGTGAAACTATGTAAATAAAAGCTACATGGTGGAGTTATTTCAGGAGTTTCTTTGCTTAAGAAGTTATTGAGCACTCCAGTAGGGGGGACATTAGCTTTGTTTCTAATTGTTAGAATTTTATCTGTAAAGAAGTTGATGAAGTCGTCACTGCTCAGGTTGACAGGAATAGAGGGTTCGACAGAGCAGTGGCTTTTGGTGAGCCTGGCTACAGTGTTGAATAGAAACTGAGGATTGATCTTGTGTTCCTTTATTAAAGTTGAGTAATAGGAAGTTCTAGCTTTGAGAAGAGATTTTTTATAAGCTAACAAACTCTTTCACCAGACTATATGAACTTCTACCATGTCTGAAGAGAGCCACTTCCTTTTCATTTTTCATGATCCTTGTTTTAGAAGACGCATTTCAGAATTATACCAGGGTGTAACCTTTGTTTAATATAACGTCTTCTTTTTAAGCGGAGCAATAGAATCCAGAGCTGTGTGGAGTGACAACATTGCACTGTTGACAAGATCATCAATTTTCTCTGTCGACATTGATAGCTACTCTCTGTTGAGATATCATATGGATCAGAGGTAAGCAGTGTTGGAACTAAATCTTTAAATCTAGCTACAGCTTTTTCAGAAAGTGATCTACTATAGTGTACTCTTCTTTGAGAGTTTAAGCAGGCTGATATTCGGAATTCAAAGGATAACAAAAAATGATCTGAAAGAATAGGGTTTCTGAGATATATTGTCAGGTGATCAATATCTAAACCATATGTTAAAACAAGGTCCAGGGCATGAGTAAGATAATGAGGTGGTTTGTGTACATTTTTGTAAAGCCAATTGAATCTAATAGTGAGGCAAATAATCTATTTAAACTGTTGTTTTCATCATCAGTCAATGTTAAAGTCAACCGCTACGATAGCTTTATCAGTGTTCAGCACCAGATCAGTGAGAAAATTAGTGAATTCAGAGAGAAACTCTGAATATGGACCAGGAGGACAGTAAACTATAACCAGTGGGATGGTTTTTTCTGTTTTGTTTTTGAGATTAGAAATTCCAAATAAGTTGTGGTTAAGTTTGGTTTTTGGGATAACTGATAAGCTAGAGTGAAAAACTGTTGTCACATCCCCTCCGTGACCACTGTCACAGGGAGCATGGTGATTATTATAACTGGGAGGGCAAGAAAATCTTAATTTTTGAGCTTGGTCTCATTTAGGCATAATAAACCTAGTTGATGGTCAGTTATAGGATCATTCACCAAGAGAGACATAGATGAAAGTGAACTGATGTAAAACATATTTTAATAATTAATTACATAAGTGTAGAACTGTAGATAGAACTGTAACATGGTTCCCCAGTTTTGGGTTGAATTATAATTGACAATTTTTTATAGAATTTTTATGGAAATTACAATTACAAAGTCAATTATCTAAACTAAATTACAATTTCATTACGATTACGACAACATATTTTTAAAATTACAATTACATTAAAATGATGCCATAATTGTAATTAATCATCAATTATGCAGTTACAATTATAATTTACCCCAACCCAGGTTTAAGTCGATGAAGCTGTTCTGTTGGAAGATGAGAGTCAGGCTGAGGTTGTTCCTCTTCTTGAAGCTCCAAATTATGTTTGTCTGTCACTGCGTTTTAATCAAAGATTGTTCTAGAAGCATTCTCTGGTTTCTCTTGTCCTAAGTTTAACAAAAAAAGCTTCACTCCTCACTGTATTTCCAGATTAGATCTTCTGGTCCAATAAAAAGAAAGTACTTTTCCCATAAACATTCTAAATGTAGAAGCTGAAGTTGAGAATTCCTTCCTTCCTACATGTTATATGCCATCATTCCATGTCATTTCAACAAATGTCCTACACACTACAGTCTTAGAAAATTCAGAATTTTTTTACCATTTGTTCCGTGATTACTCAATAGGCACACTGTAAATTTTTAGCTTGATCAGATGAATACTTTTTGAGATATTAGTGAGCGCGGTATGTGTCCATTTTCATCTTCCAATATCTCATGAACTCCATCACATAGGAAACTAAAATGTGGTATAGTAATACAGCTCCACCTACTCTCTCAGAATATACAAAAATATCTGCTATACATCCTATATGGTGGACATGCCAGTTCCTCAAAATTGGAATTGGGTCTGTAACAACAACTTAGAACATCACTAATGATTAATCACATACTGTACAGTATATGCATTGGTTTCTGAGTGACAGTCTCTTGAAATCCAAAAAAGTACTTTTTTTTTTTACTCTTTTCATTGGCCCATAACTGCATGTGGAAATGTAAGAAAAAATCTGATCTCTGTTTTCATTTTTAGTATAAAGATGACTCTTTCTTGGGATATATTTTCTTTATGCGATTTCTTTGGACACCAACTTTGGGTTATTTCACCACTCGCAAATATTGAAAATCCTTTACATGAGGCCATTGTACCTTGGCTCTGTGTCTTATAATAATAATCACTTATTGTTTGTTCGTTTTTCACTAGTAACCAAAAAATATAAAACTGATGTATCCTGTGTGGCCTTCTTCCTCAGCTCGCTCTGCAACCACCTCCTGCAGGAGCCGCTGCTTCGAGCTGGTAGAGATGTATCCTCCGAGCTGTCGCTGTGACAACCTGTGTAAGACCTACAACAGCTGCTGCTCAGACTTTGACCTGCTCTGTCTACGCACAGGTATACCATTCCTCTCTGTTCCATTGGCCCGCCTTAGAATGTGATCGAATGAGACCACAGACCTTTCTGCATGTCCTAGACATGGGGTGTCAAACTCACTTTAGTTCAGGGGCCAAATACGGAGCAGTTTGAGCTTAAGTGGGCCATAGATTTTAGGTGGGAAAAGAGCAAATTCAACATTAATGTGCCCTGGTTAGCACTTCCAAGTGTAAATGATATATAAATACTTTAGTATGTGAGTATATCAGTCCCTGCAAGATCCTCACTTACATTTTTCTGATTTTGGGAATCAGGGGAAATTGAATAGAATATATTAAAGAAAATTAGCCAAATTTTGAAAAAAAAAAATTGTTCTTTTAACAGTTTGAGATTAAAAATGACTGCTGTCATGTGATAGAAAAAAAACATGAATATATATATCATTTTACTTTCTAGAGTGGGCCGAATTTAGTGCTCTAAAGGGACGGATTTGGCCCCCGGGCCTTGAGTTTGACACGTATTTTAGATAGTAGTGAGTGAAAACAGTTGCTGATGTGGTGAAATAAAAATACCCGATGTCACAGATACACACAAGTCAATAATTTCATTAGTTTTACCTAGAGCTCTCTGATTGGTCCAGGGATTTAATCTGGTGACAGTGATTGGATGTTAAGGCTTCAAGGTTGCTGTGCTAATGAGACATGTTTATTACTGCTCTCAGACTTACACAACGAGTGTTGGGGACAAAGATGATTAAAATCCAGATCAGATCAGCTTTATTTTTATCCTAGTTTTTAAAGGAAGGACAAAACCAGGTGTTTTTTTTAGTTTAATTTGATAATGAAAAGTCTTTCCAGTCCTCTATCTGTTTCTTGTTCAGTTGACAGATGTTGAAGTAGTTTTGCATCCTCTAGAGCAGTAGTTCTCAAATTTTTCAGCCAGCGACCCCCAAAATAAAGGTTCTAGAGACTGTCATGTGGAGACATAAAATGATGGTGCATTTTGTTGACTTTATGGACCATGTGTTAACCACATTTATTTATTAAACTGAATAATATCCACTGTTATCCATGAAGTGTGTTATTGACCTAAAACACACATAAAAAGTGGTAAAAAGGGTTCAAAGTGTCAATATTGGCTTAAAAGTGGCAGAAATGGGGGTCAGGGGGGTTGAGATAATGTAATTTAAAAGTTAGGAACAATTAGTAAAAACTGGCAAATAATGGGGATGACAAATAGTGAATAGGGTTAAATTGGCAAAAATAAGCATTAAATATGGTGAGCCAATAATGGGTCAAAATATGCAACGTTGTGTGAGAAAAGTGATGGAAAGAGTTTATAAGTGCCAAAAATGTCTTGAAAGTAGAATAAATGTGCAGACCAGGTATTGAAATTTAATGGAGAAGTGGCAGAAATTGGAGTAATGAAACAAAAATGCATTAAAAAGAGAAAAAATATGTCAAAAAAAAGTGACGAAAATAGGCTAAAATATGGCAGGTTTGGTGTAGTTGCAGAATTAAGGTAAAAATAAGCAAAAATGGGCTCAAATTATTAAAAAAAATATTCTTAGTTTTTTTTTAAGGCATCTGGCAACCCCCTTCCAGTGGGGTCCCGTTTGAGATTCCCTGCACTAGAGTACTTTGATATCTCAGGGGCGGATTCACTAAAGGTTAAGAGGTATTAAAACATGTGCAAACATCACTCTACATGCTAATAAGGCATACAAATAAATGATTGCAGTGGGCGTAAATGCAATTCATTAAATCTAAAACATACACGCAGAGATCAGCTGTGGTAAATGCTGACACAAAACACAGTGGAGATGGAAAATAGATTCCAGTTAACCTTTCCAGTATAAGAAAATAATTTAAATAAAACAATAGTCAATATTAACAGCCTGAATAAGAAAATGCAGAGTGATGTGTGTGTGTGTGTGTGTGTGAGAGAGATAAAAAAGAAAAGCTGGACACCCGCGGTGGCGCGTGTGGAGTCCAATGGCTGCAGTGCAGAGATGATGCTGTGTATGGAGATCCATGGATGTAGCTCCAGATGCATCGCTCCAGGGAGCTCCTGTGTCTTTCTCTCCATTTTTAACCGTAAAACTCTCGTGTCTCGTTGATGGCAGGAGCGTCAGGCCAGAATCAGCTGAGCAGCACAGTAATGACACAATGTTGTTCACAAATGAGAGTGTGCATGACAAGGTGGCTCTGGAGCTCAGACATGCTGGATGATGGTCAGTAGATCATCTTCAAATGGTGCTGATCGACTGACTGACAGGCTGTGTTGCTGCATTAACTCAGATCAATGGCATCAACTGATCAATAGGACGGTTTCTGTTCAAATCTGCCTGTTTTACATGGACTGATAAGAGCAAAGTTACAGGACCTGACGGAGCACCCACAATAAATATGATTAGGTTTTAAAGTTGTTGGTTTTTTTTTTTTTTGGGGGGGGGGGGGTGGGGTTAAACAAACATTTTAATTTGTTCATTTTGCTTTCTACATTATTAAATGTTTGTGCAGCCGACAGAGAAGTCCATCTGCATCCAATTGAAATGATTCAAATGTCATTTTGTGCTTCTGTGCTCTCACCTCTCCACGTTGAACAAGCAAAATGTTCATTTAAATAGGGCGGTCTGAACCACGTTTATACGCGCATCTATTAGTGCCACAATGTTAGTGAATTCCCCACAGCAGGTAAAGAAGCAGTGCCACTAAAGGATTTAGGGACGCACCTGGTTCACCACCCTTTATTTCAGATCTTTGTGTTGGTGGTCTGGTTTCACAGTCAGTCCTTAAGCTTACTGGTATGTGGCTCACCACTGGTTTGCTGCTGTAATCCCCTCAGTGCCTGAAAACCGTGATAGAAACACACACACACACACACACATGTTTATGGTCACAGCAGGTTATCTTTAATCTTTCATGCGTGTGAAGAAACGGTCCAAGCAGCACACTTTGCATGTGCCACGTTGAAATCTCAGCTTTCATTTTAAAGCTGACTCAGCTTTCCTGTGTCAGAGGGAGGCTATGAGTGCAGCAAGGATCGCTGTGGGGAGACGCGCAACGAGCACCACGCCTGTCACTGCTCTGATGACTGCTTGTCCAGAGGAGACTGTTGTACCAACTACAAGAAGCTCTGCAGAGGTTTGTCACCTCACCTCTCTCTGTGGAATCATCTCAGATTAAACACTTCATTTCAACAGTCACGTCTGGAATCAGGGTTGGGGTCAATTACATTTTTCAACGTGGTATTGGGGCTTAACCTTAGATACGCTAATATTGATATTTATTTGTTCTTGGCTATCATCTAACATATTTAATTCAATACAAAGAATAAACATTCATTTAAACAACCAGAAATGGAATCAGCTGAAGCAGTTCCTGCTTATCGTAGCCCATCCCCAAACAGCATTATATAAAAAACAATCAATAACAGTGTGATTCATCAGATTATCAACTTATGTTTTAATAGGTGCAAAACATTTTGTTTTTTAAAGAATGTTTGATCATAGACAGTGAACTCATTAACTTAAAGTGATCCTCCAAATCATTCTAAAAGTTAACACCATAAACAGAATTACATCTTCGTTAAACATTTATTCTAAATTTACTTTGTTCAAAAATATAAACCCCTCTTAAATTATATTTTCCTTCACTTTGTGATGTAATACCCAATGGAAGGCTTTTATTTCTTACTCTGAACACTTTTAACCTTATACTATATCCATACATTTTATTGTTCTAGATTTTTTAAACAGTTTGCTAGTAGGTGTCAAGAATTCCACATTATGTATTATTCTAAATGCTCTCTTTTGTAATTTGATGAATGGATCTATAGGTTTTACATAAATTACCCCAGCTTTCTTAGCAATAGGCCAGGTATGGCAATATAATACAACAAAATGTTTATTAAATAGAGTCTGTATGAAGTTGCTTTATTCATCTATGTAGAATACCAAAAGTTTTAGATGGTTTTTTTCTAATATGTTTAATGTGTGGCTTCCAGCAAAGCTCATGATCTATGATGAAGCTTAGTTTCATAGACACGATCAATTTCTGTTCCATTCAGACCCAATTTCAAAGTGTCATCTGTCCTACACGATCCAAAAGGCATCATAGATCCCAAATATTGTATCGTTGATCCCAATTATACATTTTAGGTGGAACCACTCACTCCTTATACTTAAGCTGGGTGCTGAGTCACCACCTTCAATTTTTCCACACTAGCTTAATTGATTACGCCCCACAACACAATATGCACAACTATAACACCAAATTGCACTCTCACCTTAAAACAGTTAACTCTTCTCCACCCCTTCTATTGACCTACCCTGACTCCATCTTCCCTGTTCTCTTCCCCCTCACCGAGATGTAACACTGCCCTCTCTTTTTATATTATCCCTTTAAGTATTTCTTACCTTTGCTTGGGGGGGGCTGCAATAATAAAACATGCATTGCATTGACCTTTGACAGCATGTGCAGACAAAGTAAAAGAAAAACATTACATTTTTCAATTACGTCTTCAATTACCCATGTTCAATTATAATTACCATGACCAAATTTTTTTTACAATTACAATCAAAATTACAAATAGAATTTCCCATGAAAGTCACTTAAAATTACATCCTCAATTACTAAACATTTAATAAATAATCCATAACCTCCTCTTGTGTTAGCTTTCTGTTAGCATCTCTTATGATAATAGATCAGTTTTGCTCCATGTCTTAAATCAGCTGTAAAATACACTAAAAATATATTAGCTATCATCCAATTAGTTTTTCATGTCTTGGTTACATTGTTAGGCTTCCTAATCAACAAAAATATTGGTATTAATATTTTTTGGAGTGGGCGTCTTAGCCTTTTTTATTTGGCAGTTTACCCCTAGATTTATTTATTTTTAATGGTAAAATAGCAAAGAGAGATAAACTTAGTTTGACAATCTGTTCTTTCAGACTGAACCTTTTTCCATTAGAATATTTTATTTACATTTAAATGTATAAATACTTATTACTGGTCCAACACTTCAGCCCCAACCTGGACTTTAGGACCTTCTCTCTGTTCAGGAGATACTTCATGGCTGCAGGATGAATGTGAGGAGATCAAAGCAGCTGAATGTCCTGCTGGGTACGTTTGGTTCCGTGATGTGAGTGAATCGAGACAAGACTAAAATGTAAACCGTTGTTTCCTCCTGATGATGACAGCTTTGTGCGTCCGCCTCTCATCATGCTGTCAGTGGATGGATTCCGAGCTTCTTATGTGAAGAGAGGAAGCAGCGTGATACCCAACATTGAGAAGCTCAGTAAGACACACATGAAGACAAACAGAAGGAGAGTTTCATTATTAGAAAACGATTGATTTTTTTTAATGTCTGTGTGTTCTGCAGGAACATGTGGAACCCACGCTCCATACATGAGGCCTGTATATCCATCCAAAACCTTCCCCAACCTCTACTCACTGGCCACAGTAAGTGTAACTCACTGGCCCCACAGTCATGAAATTTCCTGAAAAAGTTATGCATATTGAAAAAATTTTCTAGTCATTAAAAGTCATGGAATAATTTTCATGTTTTGAAAAAAGGTTTGGAAATATTTTTTATCTTTAAAATCCAACCTTCGCTATTACTATCTTAAGTATCTTAAGCAAGTCCCTTAACCCTAACACATTGTGTTATACATCGCTTTGGATAAAAGTGTCTGCTGATTAAAATTGTAATCTTATAATTAAACATGGTAGCGCTTAGTGAGTTATTGTTTAATGTTGCATTCAATAGTTGATGCAAAATTATTTACAAAATATTGCAAAATGGGTGTGAAAGGCAATTGCACCATTGTATGATGCTATATGATGGATAAGTGATAACTTGCATTCCCTGTGGCACATATTTGCTACTAACCATGGCACACTGTCAGACTCTGTTACACTAGTACACTGGAAAGGCGCGCTCATTTTTGCTCTCTAATGCTCTTGAATAGATCTTAGTGGTTCAAAACTAAGTCATGGAAATTTGGTAAAATATTTTGGAAAAGTTCTGGAAAAGTTGAGATCTGCTGCCCTACCCTCACCCTCACCCTCACCCTAACACTAACCCTCACCCTCACCTTAACCCTAACCCTAACCCTAACCCTAACACTAACCCTAACCCTAACCAGTTTAGCAGACTCTTTGGCACAGGAGGCTAACAGACATTGCTACAAAACAAAAATAATGAAGCGGTGCTTCAGCAGTCCATTAAAGCAGTGGTTCTCAACCTTTTCAGCCCGCGACCCCCAAAGTAAAGGTGCCAGAGACCAGGGACCCCCACTGTACCTGAAGGTGGTTGAACACAGACATGAATATTGAAGAACAGTCATGTGGAGACAGGGTCATCTATGAGGGGGAATAAAGGGGAGAGATTTTTGGGGTCCATCCATAAAGTCAGCAAAATGATGATCCATTGTTTTATGAATCTGTGATAACCACATTTATTTATTTATCTGAATAATATCCACTGTCATCCAGGAAGTTTATTATTATAAATAAATAATGGGCAGGACAAATCGTGAATGTGGTTAAATTTGCTAAAATAAGCATGAAATATAGTGAAAAGAGGTTAAAAGTGACAACAATGGGTCAACATATGTTACATCATGTGGAAAAGTAGTGGAAAGGGTTTATAAGTGCCGAAAAATGTCTTGAAAGTTGAAAAAATGTGCAGAAAAGGCATTGAAATTTGATGGAGAAGTGGCAGAAAGGGAAGTAATGTAGAAAAAATAGATTAAAAAGAGTAAATGGCAAGAAAACTGATGACAATAGGTTAATATGGCAAGTTTGGTGTAGTTGCAAAAAAAGTGTAAAAATAAGCAAAAATATTCTGACCCCAAGGTTGAGACTTTCTGATCCTGTAAATCAAAGAAACAAGGCTGGATCTGATTAATTCGGCTTTTGCTGGGCATTTGCTATTGCTGAGTTAAAATCTACATCTGTATATCTGTTCTTGTTTGTTTTCTTTTATGAATCCCTAAAGGGATCTCAAAGGTATCTGATGGTTGCCATGGTAGCATAGACTTCCTGTTTTAAGATGTCTTCCTTGTTCATGTGTGGATCTGTAATAAGATGCATAATAGTGGCGTCCAAATGCTAAACGCCTCCGCCATTTTTAAAGATCCATTCCTTCTTTCCCTGTAAATGTAACATCAGAATCCCTCCCCGTAATGTTTTTGGTCTTCTTAGGAATGACATCATAACGTCAGAGGAACTGGTGACTCCTAACTAAGCACAAAAGCTCACAGTAAAATATAATCTCACCTTCGATTCTACGGGAGCACACATACACATACCAAGAGTCAGCCCGAGATGACCACAGCATGGTACGTGAACACTGATTGGCCTAAATCTCCAGGATAGCGACGCCCACATATAAAGAGAAATTATGTGTTCAAAGTTAATAAAAATGACTCCAAACACATTTCTGACATTGCAACTTTTGCAGTGTTCTTCAACCTTGGGGTCGGGACCCCATGTGGGGTCACCTGAAATGTCTAACAATGAATAAAATAAAATAAAAAAATGTGATTTTTAATTATTCCATTTCAAATTAAAACACACAATCTATATTCTAACATTTTGTCAAGAATAAATGTAGTTCTATTTTTATTTAAAATGTTGTAAAAAAAAAAAACTGAGCTGGCGTAACCTGTCACTAATCCTGGCTGCTGTGTATTTGTAATACAGTGTATAACAAACATAATCAAAAATTAATTCTAGAAGCAAAAAAAAGTCTTCTTAATATCAAAATGGGGTCACGATCTCAAAAAAGTTTGGGAACCACTGCTTTACTGACACACAATTTATGTATGTATAGAAATAGAAACCCTCCTGCATCCAATATTTGTAACTTTTCTGAAACAGACGTTTTTGTTAATAACAAATGTATTGTATATGTGGTTGTCTGTAGTATTGTTCAAAGTTACTGAAGGTCTTTTGACTCTGGGCTTAAAGCAGGAAACCCAGTATCACCAAATACTGGGGTTATATTTCATTTCATTTTATTTTTACTAGTACAGTGCCCATCGGAACTATGTATTTATATAGTGGGAGCTTAAGTAGAGTTGTCAATTATGGGCATAATAATAGCATACTCTGTACCATTATAAAGGGGTATATTTGCAGGTGCAAAGTAAAATATGCAATTTCCCTGGTTTAATTCTATGAGACATGCGCATGATGAATGTGTTGTTTTTTTTACTCATTTTTGTATTTTTTTCATTTGGTGCATTTTTCTGTAAAGTATGTTTTTTGGAGTCATTATGTGTATTTTTGTATCTTTCTGTTGTCTTTTTGTGCATTTTTTGTATAATAATAATTTTTTTTTGCCATTGTAGTGTGATTCTGGAGTTATTTTGTGTATTTTTTAGTGTAGTTTTTGCGTCATTTTCATATGTTTGTTGTGTGTGTGTTTGGGGGGGGGGGTCATGCGCAGTCCATCCACGTGTACCTGCCTAACTTTCACTAAACTTATCTATTTTCAGTAGTTAGGTGCAGTGGCAGGTGTGTCGTGAGTGAAGCAGCAGTAATCATCAGGTGATCTTCACTATGTAGCACCGTCTACGTAACATGTAAACACTTAGATCTGACTCAGAGCGTAACACTACAGTCACTACCATGTAATGGTCTTCTGACAGGAATCCCCCAAAAGAGCATCAAACAGCTACAGCTGGTTCAGAACGCTGCAGCTCAGGTCTGAACCAGAACAAAGAGGTCAGAGCACATTAGTCCAGTTTTAAAGTCTTTACACTGGCTCCCAGTCAGCCTCAGAATAGACTTTAAAGTTCTGCTGCTGGTGTATAAATCTGTGAATGGGTTTGGTCCAGAATACATCAGTGACATGTTAGTCAGGTATGAACCCAGCAGGTCTCTCAGATCTATGGACACAGGTCAGATAGTGGAGCCCAGAGCTCACAGTAAACATGGTGATGCTGCTTTTAGTTGTTATGCTGCAAAGAAGTGGAACAAACTGCCAGCAGAGCTGAAGTCAGCATCACATGTGAACATTTTTAAATCAAAGTTAAAGGCACTTTTTTTCTCTACTGCATATGATTGAGAGAGAGATTTTTGGTCATGTTGTTGATGTCATGTGTTTGTTGATGATTTGAATTGATTTTACTGATGATTTTAAATGTTCCTATTAATTTTAAACAATTGAATGTTTTGTCATGTAAAGCACATTGAGTTGCCTTGTGTATGAAATGTGCTATACAAATACATTTGCCTTGCATTGCTTTACCACCCTATGGTGGATGTCGTGACACAGACTGTAACCGGACTAAATGGTGGTCCGCTATAAACTCACACACTTACACACGTGTACACGCCTGCACGCATGTCATGTAGACGGTGATTGATAGTGAAGTGCACTATCGATACACATGGAATGTGTAGCTTTCAACACAGCAGCCATTGCCGTCAATAACTTCCGGGTGAGGTCTGTCCGGTCTAAATAGCGAACGGTCAAACAAACATGAAAATAAACATTTTGGAACGTCATCAGCAAATAAGGAACAGTAAAAAAGGTTTTTTCCTTGAAAGAGAAGTCCACAGGAGCTCTGGCACACCCCGGAAGTGAGCGGTGTAGTGAAATAGATATAGATGGTGCGCTAGCGCCCCCTCACACTCTGAGGTCAAAAGCTGAATAGGTTTCACTTCTGTGCCGTCCAGAAGTGAAATAAAATTGAAATAAACATTTTGAAATGATCAAATTACTCCAAAATGACAGATGCACAAACACAGGGTATTTGGAAGCTGTTCACAAAGATTCAGGTCGAACAGGCACCATGTCGGGGAGATTTTTGCTCCACACACACGCAGTAATACCTAAAACAGGTATTTGAGATCATCATGTCTAAAGTTAAGCCCACTACGAGTTTTTCCCCACAGTCCAAGTGAAATGACCAGGATCGTTATCAGGCTTCTGCAGAGCTTGATGGTGAGTTAATCATTTGAATCAGGTGTGTTGGAAGAGGGAAACATCTAAAACATGCTGGAAAGGGGCTCTTGAGGACCAGAATTGGGCACCCCTGGTCCAAGACATGCCAGTGCGTCATAGACCAATGTATGTGCAAGAACCGCCACTGCAAGCCCAAGCTCTGTCCCGGACCCGAAGATGCAGCCAGGCTAGCAGAAAGAGCGGGGGCCAGTGGGCCCAGGCAACCCCTCCACGGCCGAGCATCCCCCCAGACACCCCTAAGACCCCAAGCCGAGAGGGAGCCACCAAGGAGCGGATGACCCAGCGCACACCGCCACAGACCCCAACCTTCAACCCCAAAGCCTCCCACCAACATCCACCCGGCACCCGCCGGCAGGCCCAGAGCCAGCAAGGACCGGACCGGACCTCAGGCCAGAAGGACCCGGAATAGAAGCAGCACCGGCCGCCCAGGGCAACAAGGAGACGCTGCATGCCACCCTGCCGACCCCCAGGCGCACCGACAGAGCCCCCCAGAGCACCCCAGGTCACCATTTTTTTTTTTTTTTTTCACGCCATTAACTAAGGGATGCACCTTAGTTAATGCTAAAGTCAGGCCCCCCCCAAGGGCCCAGCCAGACCGCTACACCAGTATGCGGCACGCGCAGACCTGAGGTGGTAGAGCCGCATACCCCGGCCTCATTTCATTTTAAATTGTGAATGTATAGATTAGGTGTGGAACATGGATTGATGGGCAGTGATGTTTTATGTTTCAGGGTCTCTACCCGGAGTCCCATGGCATCGTTGGAAACTCCATGTACGACCCAGTGTTTGATGCAACCTTTAACTTGAGAAGCCGAGAGAAACTCAACCATCGCTGGTGGGGAGGCCAACCGGTAGGTTCTGCTTCAAAAGACAACCATACTTATTCTGAGTTCAATTATAGAAATATTAAAACATGTTCTACCAAATAATGAGATCAACGTTGGCATGGTGAGTTTTATTATTGAGCTAGGTCATGATCGTATCGCTCAGACAAACCTCAAATTAAAAATGTTTGTTAATTAATTTTTAATTTCTATAATGTAGAATAGCTACATAATAAAATAAAAAAATTTTTTAACAGAGCATTTTGTTTTGGTACAAAGATATTAATGGCAGACCACAAGCAGTTTTACACAAAGATGTCCTTTATCCAGAAAAGAAATAGACTGTGTTTACCTCTGTCATATACAGTAAGTGCAGCTAGACAGAGAAAATAAATGTTTTAAAATGAAATGTGTACAAGCAGCATTGTACAGGAGAGCCAACGGAAGGATCAGACATACATCAACATGTCTTCTAGCTGCTGCTGCGGTGTATGAAACACAGTCAGAGCTTCATCACAGCTTCTTCTGATCTGGTTTCTCACCCTGTTACTGTTAGCATTCACGCTAACATACCTTGTTTTTACCCTGAAATACATGACATCACATTAAGACTGCACTCTTTTCTCTAGATCTGGATTACAGCCGTCAAACAGGGACTGAAGGCTGCCACCTTCTTCTGGCCTGTGTAAGTCCATACACCTACTGCTGACTGCTGACCAATTTACTAAAGAACTAAAACCGAGTTGGAAGGTGGACATGCTAGAATTACTCATGTTGTGCATAATATTGTTCTGTAGGGTTTTTCTTTACTTTCTTCTGGATCTTTTAATGGAACAGCTCTAATGACAGATGACAATAGTATGGTAGTATTATTTCAATGTGGTTTATTCATTAGCTAAGTTTAGTAGACTAAGCCCACGTGCAGGTGGCCCGAGGAAGAAGAAGCACTTCACCTGCATTGCCTAGTATGAATGTAGCGTGTGAGTGAGTGTTGGTGGTGGTCGGAGGGGCCGATGGCGCACTTTGGCAGCCTCGCTTCCATCAGTCTGTCCCGTCGCCAATGTGAGCTTTGGGAAGAACCACCCACAAAGCAGCTCATTGGCCACTGTAAGTACAACAGAGTACCATTGAATTGAATTAGTGTTTGAATTGTGACTTGAAAACAACACAGCAGTCGGCCCAAAGGCCCACTACTCCCACTGCTTACACACAGAGAGAAACCAAAGTACCAGGAGAAAACCCTCAGGGAGAACATGCACATTCTATACAGACAAACTGGGACCTTGCAAATGGCTTTGGGTCTAAAGGAATGACCATGGGTTTGTTCCTTCTTGCAGCTCTGAGTGAAATCCCTCCAGAGTTCAAATAAATAGTGGCCCAGTGAACGTGTAGATAATTGTTTGATGCAGATCACGTCGTCTGAACATGTTCCTGCTTTGCAGCGTCCGTGAGACAGAGAGGAGCCCACATTTATCAGCACAGAGGAGGCTTTTATGGAACTATAGGTTCATCTCAGCAGAGCCACGCTGCTGTGCTGTTTTTACAGCAATTTGTGCAAATGGGCCTGTTTACACTCTGCAGGATTCCTCTGAGAAGCTCGGTCACACATGTGGCTCTTTGTTGAACCACAGGGGCCAAAGTGTGGTCGGAGCTGCTTTCCTTGCACTTGGCACTGTCAGAGGGGTGTAGGGCAGGGGGTATGAGCATGAGGGGTCAGCAGTGATAAAAAAAAGCCTTTTTATACAATATAATTCCCAGTTTGGTGATACAGCACCACAGTGGGATAGCCTATGGTAATGGAAACCAGCAAACAGGAATGGTTAAAGCATTGTGGGAGGTCCACGTGCTCACCACAAGCAGAAAAATGGAAAAGTGGCTCCAAAGGGAAAAAGACTTAAAAATGCAACAGGAGCTGGTGGAGGAGTTGAGATGGGAAAGGAAATGTGGAGAACCTCCTGATGCACCAGTACCTACTGGGAGCCTCAGCGCTGGGCCTGATGGTTGACAGCTGGCAGCTTGCTTGGTGGCCTTTGGCTGTAGGGAGCTCCATCAGAGCCCATGGAGTGATTTAAAGTGAAATATCGGAATGGTTTATTAGTGCTGTGGAGTGCACAATGAGCATTAGTTAGTACAACACTGTAAAGTTGCTGTTTTATATGTTTTTCTGTTTTGAATTATTGATGTTCCTTTCAGTGCCATTTCTTTAGAGAGGAGAGTTCTGACTATGCTGCAGTGGCTCCACCTCCCAGAAAAAGAAAGGTAATCGCTTCTTCTTTGTTGTTGTTTTTGTTTTTTAAATGTGGTAATTTGACACCAACATCACATTTTTGGTAGCAGCACAAAGAGATTCATCCTTTTATTGTAATCAGTTTTAAAGCTGCAGCATGTACCTTTTTTTGCATCCTTTGGTCAAACATCCAAACTAACCTGTCATCATATTTACAAACAAAGTGCTCCAGGAGCTGTTTGGGGCATTACTATTGGGTGATTGACAAACGTCAAAGTGTGTTCACGTCCTATGAGTAGTGAAGGTGCAGTGGTGGATGTTCCAGCATGAAAAGTCCCCATGGCTACACAAAGCACAATGCCCGGTTTACACAGCAAAGCACTCAAAAAAAGGAGAGTCTAAGAGGGGGAGTGATAACAGACGGAATAACACAACGATGTCGGTGAACGACAGGGAAACAGGAAATAAGTCATGCTGTAAACAGGGAAGGAAGGGGGGACCGTAGTTGTTTCCATACCATTCTCATGGATTCTACTTACTGCAGCTTTAATACTGATGTGTGCAAACCGTGTTTGGTTCAAATGTACAATATATGATATCTAACACTATGACTTCTTATGGTAGGCCCTATGTGTACGCCATGCACTCTGAGCTGCCAGACTCTTATGGACACAAGATGGGACCCATGAGTGTAGAAGTGAGTACTTGTGTTTGTACTGCTTGTAAAGGGGAGACACGCATGAAAACACAATGGTGTGTGTCACATTGTGTGACAGATTTTTGTGTTTTCCAGCTGAACGTCCCTTTGAGGGTGATTGACAGGATTGTTGGTCAACTGATGGACGGACTGAAGCAGATGAAGCTGCACCGCTGTGTTAACATCATCCTAGTGGGAGATCATGGTACACCCACACACACACTATGGGGGGTGGATTGCTTTTAAATTCAAGCGCACCAGTGTAACGCACACGCACCTGCTTGCCTAACTTTCACTAAACTTACCTAATTAAAGTAGTTAGGTGTAGTGGCAGGTGTGGCATGAGTGAAGCTATCGCAATCAGGTGATTAGTTCCTATCTCCCTTCCACTCTGCGGTACAAACTGAAGCCGTAGCCAGACACACGCACGCACACACACACACACACACACACACACACACACACACACACACACACACACACACACACACACACACACACAAATAATCTAAAGCTAAAATCTACAAATGATTTGATCCAGGTCCAGTATTGTGCTATTTTTCACCCATCTCCATTTTTTCAAAGAACCCCAACATAGTATTTGAGGTTCATTTTTCCAAACTAGCCTGTTTTGTGGAGTTTCAGCCCTCTGAAAAGTCACTTTCATGACTCTTAAAAACAGGCTGTTTTGGGGCCTTCATGCATTGCATGAGTGGGCGTGTCTGTAGACGCACTCCACACCACAGCTCATCAACATAGTGATTTTCTTTTGCTATCCACACACTCTTGTTATTGTTTTGAGCCAAAGAATTGCACATTACAGTAAAACTTATTGCTATTTAAGCGGCTATTGTGATTGTGAGTCCCACAAACACTGCTTCAGAGTGTGTGTTTATCACATCAGCAGCGAAGTCAGTCAGCTGTTTCACACACTCATCAGAGCCGCTACGTAACTGTCATCTTCACCACTTCTAACAACAGGAATAGTCAATTTAAGGTGATAATGATTTGTTTTGTTCAACCGCTGAGACGTATTGGGTCACAAACACGTCAGATCATGTCCAAGGTGATATAACGGCTACTAAAAATGGAACTGATTGTGAGCAATCACACTGCGCTTCGTACGATCTATATATCTACAGTCCCCTCCAAAAGTATTGGGACGGCATGGTCAAGTCCTTTGTTTTTGTTGTATACTGAAGACATTTGGGTTTCAGATTAAAACATGAATATGAGAGAAAAGTTCAGATTTTCAGTTTTTATTTCATGGTATTTACATCTGGATGTGTTAAACAACTCAGGACAGAGCACCTTTTGTTTGAACCCACCCACTTTTCAATTGAGCAAAATTATTGGACCAGACATTATTAAATTAACTTAAAGTGAATAACATTTAATATTTGGTGGCATAACCCTTACTTGCAATAACTGCATCAAGCCTGCGACCCATTGACTTCATTGTTGCATTCTTCATTTTAAATGCTTTTCCAGGCCTTTACTGCAGCCTCTTTCAGTTCTTGTTTGTTTCTGTGGGTTTCTCCCTCCAGTCTCCTCTTCAGAAGGTAAAATGCTCTATTGGGTTAAGTCCCGGTGATTGACTTGGTCAATCTGAGTCATTCCACTTTTCCCCCTGATGAAGTCCTTTGTTGTGTTGGCAGTGTGTTTTGGGTCATTGTCTAGTTGCATGATGAAGCTTCTCCAGATTAGTTTGGATGCATTTTTCTGTAAATTACCAGCAAAATGGTTTTGTAGACTTCAGAATTCATTCTGCTGCGACCATCATGTGTTACATCATCAATAAAGACTAGTGAGCCCGTTCCAGATGCAGCCATGCAAGCCAAGCCATGACATTACCTCCACTATGCTTCACAGATGAGCTTGTGTGTTTTGGATCATAAGCAGATCCTTTCTTTCTCCATACTTTGGCCTTTCCATCAGTTTGGTAGAGGTTCATCTTGGTCTCATCAGTCCATAAAACTTTGTTCCAAAACTTTTGTGGCTCATTTCTGTATGTATTTACAGAATCCAATCTGACCTTCCGATTCTTTTTGCTAATGAGTGGTTGGCATCTTGTGGTATGGCCTCTATATTTCTTCTCTTGAAGTCTTCTTCAAACATTGGATTGTGATACCTTCACCCCTGCCCTGTGAAGGTTGCAGTGATGTCAGTAACTTTTGTCTTTGGGTGTTTCTTCACAGCTCTCACAGTGTTTCTGTCATCAACTGCTGTTGATACCCTTGGCCTACCTGTTCGATGTCTGTTGCTCAGTACACCAGTAATTTCTTTCTTTTTCAGGACATTCCAAATTGTTGTATTGGCTATACCTAATGTTTGTGTAATAGCTCTGATCGAGTTTCCCTCTTCTCTCAGCGTCAGAATAGTTTGCTCTTCTCCCATAGACAGCTCTCTGGTCTTCATTTTGCTTAATAGCAAATGCAGTTTTCACAGGTGAAACCCAAAGCCAAAAACAAGAACTATTTAATGTTTAAGCAATCAATCTAAAAGGCAACACCTTAGCAACTAGAAACAGCCATCACCCATCACATGGTCCAATACTTTTGTTCACTTGAAAAGTGGGTGGGTTCAAACAAAAGGTGCTCTGTCCTGAGTTGTTTAACACATCCAGATGTAAATACCGTGAAATAAAAGCTGGAATTCTGAATGTTTGTCTCATATTCATGTTTTAATCTGAAACCCAAATGTCTTCAGTATACAACAAATACTAAGGAACTGTCTTGCCGTTCCAATTACTTTTGGAGGGGACTGTATATACTGAACGTAAATATATTATCTGTAGATAAAGGGACAAGTAGTTAAGGGAGTAGGATTGTAATCGGTTCACTGGTTCAAATCTCCCTAGTCCATCATTGTGGGATGTTGATCAGTCCCTTATAATAACCCTGTCTGCTCCCTGGGTGCTACACCCACTGCTCCTCAGGCAGGGGTTAAATGCAGAGAACACATTTCGTGTATGTAGCTTTACATATATGACAATAAAGTACCTGTGAGGTAGTTTGAGAGGCAGGAGCTCACGTTCTTATTGGGTAGGAGGAGCCAGGATTGTGAGTAGGAGGAGTTTACACCTTATGACGTATTATTTGGGGGAAAATCCAACTCGCCCTTTTGGAGCTGACTTTTTACAAAATCTGGAATAACAAACAGAACTTTTTCAACTTTGTCCCTCTGAATGAAGTTAAAGGAATGTATATCACTGTAGGAAAACCATTATGAAGTGAATTTTTCATAATACGGTTGAAGTGAAGCTAAGTTAAAACTACAAAACTGGATACTGTAAATATACTGTATTAGGTTTAATGATGTATAATTTGCAAAGACAAACTTAGACATTGTCACGTAGAACAGAATATAAAAGCAACACAAATCTTTAGAAACAGGGTGTTTTTCTAATCTATATATATTAAAAGTGATATTCCTGGCCTTGTTTGGTATTTTCTGTGTTCGGGATTTTGTAATATAACTTTCTGTTTGGACAGGCCTGGATCTCATGTTTTCTAACTTCCTCTGTGTGTTTGCAGGTATGGAGGAAGCCCACTGTGATCGCACTGAATTCCTCAGTAACTATCTGAGCAGTGTTGATGACATCATCCTCATCCCCGGGTCACTGGGCAGAATACGCTCCAGACACCCCAACAATCCTAAGTGTAAGGAACTAAAGAGCTGAGAGACTCTGTCCTCTCCTCTTCATCCTTTTCATCAGCGTGTCTCAAAAATCCATCACTGCTTCTACTGTCCTACTCAATCTCACTGATACGAGCTTTAAATTAAACCATGGAACCAAAATGGAACACTACATTTCACTCTGCACATCTTTGGATCTGAAGAGTGGAAATAAAAGTGACGTTGAATATTATAGAATTAACTAACCTCCAAATCTGACTTCTAGGGTTGTGCATTGCCATGAATCTGGCGATAAGATATGATTCTTGGTTTGCATGTCATGATACGATAAATCCCGATATTAAACAATACGATATACATCATGATATACTGCGATATCAATAATTACAAATTTCACCTTTACAAGTACAAAATGGTATGAAATACTATTTATTTAATTTTTTTTTAAACTGTAATTCAAGTACAAATTTCAAAAACAAGTGGTATGTTTATCAAACTGTCAAATTACACTTTTCAAAAAACTTTAACTTTTTGAAAGATTCCGATTCTGTTAAGTCCTTAAAGTCTTTAAATAAATAAAAAAAGTGACCACATAAATCTATAAAAGTGCCCAGTATGTTTTATGAAAATAAAGTACAATCAACTTCCAAACTAAAATGCACTGAGGGATGAGATAGTTTAACATGGTCTGATATGGTTCACTGACACCTAGTGACTGGGCGTTTACGTGCCATGCATATGTTAGATCATTTAAAAGGTGTTTTCATTAAAATCCATTATTAAAAATATGGATTTAGACATTTTTTGTATCAATTCAATAACCGTGTGGTGAAATATTGCAATATATCACTGAATTGATTTTTTCTTATACCCTTACTAATCTCCAAGCAACATTTTACATTTCAGCTACAGATACACATATACTGTATTTATGCATTTTAATTCCATACAGTACCATATCATTTGTGATGATATAAAGCCAAACTAATGAATATATATATTGGTGGTTTAGTTCTAAGGGTGTAGGTTTGATTTTTAAATTGGTGTGGACATAGCCCACTCTCCCCCCACCACCACGTGGCACCACCAGGGGGAGCAAAATTCTATCTGTTATTATTCAGCGGTATTTTGACACTAATACAATAATAGACGAGGAGGCTGTGTAATAACGATGTCTGAATTTTACTTACTTTACTTTAAAATTTCACAGATCTACCACAGAGTGCCTTAGTTGGTTTTCTTTTTTTTTGTACATAAATCCCAATATACACCGCTATCACACCTTCAATCCAAATAGCCTAACATCTACTGCTTTGCTCTTAAGCAGGCAGGCAACATCACATTTATAAAGTTGATAATTACGCATTTTATGTTTTGTGTAAAAACTAATTTATTTGAATTATATTATAGTGTTGTCAGTGTTGGGAAGGTTACTTTCAAAATGTAACCTGGTACAGATTACATGTCAATGTAAGAACCTTTTTCCCCTTCAACCCTAATATTGTTGGGGACAATTCACCCATAGATTGAGATTGGTATGGACTGGTTCATACGCAATTCTACGCCTATGTTTTGTTCTCAGACCGTACGTTCAATAATGTGGGGTTCACATGTTTGAAACGTTTAAAATTTTTCTGTTTGCACCTGAATATAGTCACTGAATCAATAATTTGTTTTTCAGATGAACCGAAGGCTGTTGTTGCAAATCTAACTGTAAGTAAGACTGACAGGATACACATTATAAATATATAAAATAACACAGTGTGCAGCTGTCTCTGCCTCTCTCCTTGGTTAACATGAACATTCTAATGAGTGAATGTGTTTTTCAGTGTAAGAGAGCCGAGCAGCACTTTAAGCCCTACTTGAAGCAGAACCTGCCAAAAAGACTCCACTACGCCAACAACCGACGCATTGAGGACATTCACCTCCTTGTGGACAGGAAGTGGCACGTTGCCAGGTACAGAACCAAAACAAACTTCACCAATGTCTGGCTTTCTACTTTCAATTCTTGCTCGATCATGTTTTCCTTTCCAGCAAAAATGAAATGTCAATAGTTAGCTGAATAATGCTTATAGGCTCATTTAAAAGCAACTCTGTGACTTTTATTCAACTGTGAACCTCAATGGCCAATTCTTTCAAACAGTCGAGTACAGTAGAGCAGTGGTTCCCAAACTTTTTGTGCCCAAGGTACACCAAAGGACAAGTAAAAATCTGAAGGCATAACTTTTGAGCAAAATAGCCTTTATAACGCATGTTATCATTCATATCATGTACAATATTTGTAAATGTGTCTAATTTTTTACGAAAGCCAAATAAAATGTGACAAAGAAAACTATATTACTCATAAAATATATATTAAAGAAATATATTTAAAAAAATAGGTATAGAGTTTGTCTATGTATTATGAAATGAGTGCATACATAGTAGTACATTAAACATATTTTTGTGTAGTTGTATATTGCAATAATTAGGGCCCTATAAAATCCATTTTATTTATTTTTTTATTTCTGTTTTTTTATTTATTTTTTAGAAATACTCATTTAACTCCTGTGAGAAAACAAAATAAATACTAATAATAAAAAAAACAAAAATTTAAGAAATATGTATGTCAAAAAGAAAGTAAGATACAATCAAAAGGTAGATGTCTTTAGCTCGCGGGACTTTATAACGGTAGGGGATCTCGAACTGTCGAACTCATACAAGAATTCCCCCTCTACCTGGTCACCGAAGCTGGCTGCCTATCCTCTATTATTGTTATCTAATAAAGAAAAGGACTTAAAAGTACTCCCTCCTCTTGGAAGTAAATTCCTATATAGGTCAAGGCTGGAAACAATTCTTTTTTTCAACATGAACATGAAGTTACCCCCCCATAGCATCCCCATGAGTGGAGTGCCAAGGGCGGACTCACTTACCAGAGGCCTCAACGTGTGTCTTCAAAACCAGATGTCGTCTCAGGTGTTTGGATGCAGATAGGAGGTTTTTATCAAAAAACAAAAAGCTTCTTAGTGTTAAAAAGAAATTTATTAAAGGTTTAACAAAGCGTATCAAGATGAACAAAAATTATCAAAGTATCAAAAATCCATAATCTATCAGCCGATTGAGAAAAGAGAGATATGGTTCATGAACAACTAGAATGTCCAAGTAAGAGAGCCACCCCGAACACAATAATCAGTGATATAGATAGTCTGAAGCTTGGCAGGATTAATACGTCATGATACATGCCCCGACCACCTAAGTACAGTGAAACACGTGATTAATAATTTCACAAAAAGTTCAAATAAGGTTCAACCAAAAGTTCAAGTACGGTTTACAGATGTTTCCAGGGTGTTGCATTTCAAACAGGCAAACGAACAAGGTTTTTGCAATAGGTGTTACAAAATATCAACGTTTCTCCTGTAACTGTAGCCGCATCTGTTTCCTCCTGCTGTTCCCTTTTGACAAAGCTTTCATTAGGTGTGACATGTCGGTGCAGTCATTAAGCTGTTATATTTCAATAAGCGTTACTACAAAATATAAATGAAAGATTAATACACATCATACAACAGGAGATATAAGTTGTAATGACATGGATTATTTTGACTCCTCTTTAATTATTTATTTGTCATTTAAAGATGTATGAGTTTTGATCAACTTAATTTAAATTCACTAATTGAAATGCTCCTGATGACATCATTCCAGACCGTAATAATTAAACAACAACAAATGGATGGTCTCGTCCACAGCAACAAACAACTTTATCCACAGTTGTTGTGCAGCACAGATGAGATGTTAACACGTTCTGACTCAGAGCAAGTGAAACTGCTCATGTTCTCATGGAGCAGCGCTGCACCAAAAACATGGCTCTGTATTTAGGAGTCAGTGATGATTTGCGTAGTTTTTTGGCAGTTTAGACACAGGGTTTTGGGTTGTTAAGGAGCTGTTTGAAGCGGCCAGGACTGGAGTGGAGCGTGCGGTGCACCTAATAAACGCTCCCCGGAAACAATTCCCCATAAAAAAAACATTCCTTTTCCTCACGGCAACGGTGTTTCATTTATAGGGCACAAAATAATGATGTATGGTTGTTGTCCCAAAATCCCACGGCACACCTGGACTTGCCTCACGCTGCACACCGTTATGGAACCACTGCAGTAGAGCACAAACAGATCTGCTGGTGTACATCCCAGCTTGGGAACACCCTGATACGACCCCCAATCCGTCACACAAGGAACGTGTCCATGAATAAATGATTCAAGTTTTCCCAGTGATGAGACCTGGACGTGATGGAAAGAGTTGAAATGTCCTTCAAATGGAGGATGGTTGCTCAGCCTAGACATAATACCCCTCATTTATCAACCCATATGCACACAAGCTTCAGTATTTATCAATTGTGATGTGAGCGTAAGCTACGATCAGATCTCAGGTCACCTGACCTTGTCTACGCAAACCTAAGTGCATTTGTGCTGCAGCAGCAAAATCTGTCTGAGACTGAAAATAAAGTAATAAACAAGCCTCAGATGTCATTTAAGCATAGGCAAACATATTCAGAACAGATCAAAACAGATTATTAAAGCAAATTAAACAGAATAAAATGAAATTCCAAAAAGCCCACGTTATTATTGATACAACGTTTTGGTTTTCCTTTCATGTGTGCTGTATAACACTGCTGCTAAATTCTGCTATTGCCTGAGCAGAAGTGCGCGCACGCATGCACACACACACACACACACACACACACACACACGCTGCTTTCCTCTGACAGCACATCATCACTCGGGGGCTGTCCGGAGGAAACGGGACCTCATTCATGCTTTGAAATGTAAATAGTTCCTTAAACTTTCACAACTGTGCTGCAATAATCAGTAATGTAATGAATTACAGGTGAAATTGGCTGAAGGCATAATAAACTCACATAAGGAACAACATTTTTAAGGTGTTTTGATTGTTGATTTTTTTTTATGTGATATTTATTGCCTAAAGTGTGTGGACTGAGGTTGATATAAACGTCACATCCTGGGCTTTAAATTAACTTTCTAGATCACCAGCCATCATGGCTAGTAGATTGTGAAAGTTACCAGCCAACCAGATTTCCCACCAGCTAAATTTTTTTTCCAGCAAAAATAAACTACATTATGAGCCACAGAATAGATTTAAGCATTCATATTTTTTTTAAAAATAGCTTTTATTTTAGTTGATTGCAGAAATACATAAAAATGCTAAAAATATAAACGTTTAATTTAAAAACAATGTTGTAACAATGCCTACAAGGTGCAATATGGAACTTTGGGTATGTTGGAGAAGTGAACCTTTTATAAAATATATTCTCATAACTTAATAAACAAACTTAACTCAGTTGAAAATTGGATCTCTGGAACACTGTTTGAAAAAATTGTATAGTGCACATTTTAAAGGTGAACAAATGGTCGAATACCAGCCACACACGACCGACATCCATTTAGAATTAAAACTCCTCAATTTCTTTTCAGATCCTCTTTCATCAACATCCCCTGTGTCAGCAGCAGCTTCCCTTTTTTGTAGTTCAGGTTTTTCAACACCTGATAAATATCTCCACAATTGTTAGTTTTTTCCTAACTAATTTTACAACTTAATTTCAGCTCTTATTGTTTGTTTTGCGCCGTTTTGTTTGTCTTCTCCGATACCAAATAGCATGTACGCTATCCTATTTAAAGTACAGTTTAGGTACAGATAGCGATACAGTTATGATTTGCTTTAGACTCAGAACACTAGGTTTGACTTTTGGAGTGGAGGATGAGACACTGAACACTGTTTAGATTTTAGTGATAGCATATATTATCATAGTGGAAACAACCAACATTAATCATTAACAACAATAGACATAATAAGAATACAAATGGCCATTCATAGAGTAACACAGTATGTGTCATTGGACACTAAATAATTTTGCAGTGCACATATGTTCCATAAATGCCCAAAAAAAGAGTTGAAGTTTTGCCTGTAATAGCAGGGCACAACCACAGTTTAACGGCACAGTCTTCAGGTTCTAGCTCACCATCAACCTGGCCTGTATGAAAAACTGGTCCAATTAAATATCTGGTGTGCACACATTATCAAAACCATTCAGAATTACCAGTTGCTCAATTACACAAGCTGCATTACAATTAACAGGATTTCAATTTCAGAAATCCAATATTGTACAGAATAATCCGTTCATAATATATACATAATATATAAAGTGCATGGAAGTCCAGTGATTAACTGGACTGCGCTAAAGTGCATTGGATACCAATACAATATCTTTAAAATGCTTAAATTGCATTCATTATTACCAAAAAGATAATATACAGTCATAAAATTAAGTTACAATGCTGATGTTTCATTCAGCAGATCATACTCAGAGAAACTGGGCATACAAGACGCTATTAACAGCACCAAACAATCAACAGGTAGTGGTAGATATGAGTGGTAGCGGCTAGGCTAAGCTAACCCATTCAAATGAATAACATTAGCGTAACTCACCAATTTCCTTGTTTAATCGGTACACAGCTCCGTTTCAGATGCTCTGATAGTCGGCTCCTACAGTTCAACATTTATTGCATTTAGTTTCAGGACGTTTATTGTTAAATGAAACGAACAATGATATAACATACCTGCAGCAAACATTTCCCAAGCTTGACCCTCTCGCTACTTCCGGTAGCCAACCACAGCTGTGTTTATTTTACCGTGATTGGGCTCGCTCTGTCATGTGACGGCGTAACGGCGTGACGTGAGGACGTACAATGTAATCACGTAACCATAACAATCACGCTAACGCAAGCACGTAGCAAATTTCTTGCCGGAAAACAGCCCAATATGGCAACAATGACTTGTCGCATCGTTTCTGCAGCCGATCGATTCAAACAGATGTAGTGGAATTTGTTTTGTTCTTCATCAGCCAAAAGGGCTAGTAACGCTACAATGTTACCCACCAAAGTTAATTTCTACCTGCAATTGGCGGGTTGGGGGTGTTCATTTAAAGCCCTGGCCATATCCATGTGTGTCTCCAGGATCTGTTGTGAAGTTGTTCTCAGTGCACACAGGGGGGCAGACGTCACCTACTCAGTAGCTAATCCTCTTCCACAGAGCGTTAAAATTAGCTTCTTTAATTCCAGTTTTCACACATTCAAAAAGCACTTCTTTGTTTTGCTTCACCTCACATTTGAAAATGGCAATTTTCATTTTGGAAAAGGTTCTTTTCTTCTTTGACCTCAGTGGGCGGGGCCCCGAAACAGGAGGACGTAACATGTCAGTGATGATCAAATTCAGCCGCTGCATTTTTCAACACCTGATCATTTGTACACTGGGATTGGTCAGATACGAATGTTTCACACGTTGGTCATGTCGTATGGAGGTGTAGAAGGTGTGCAAACATCCCCCAAAACAATGAATCTGACACTTGTTTAATGCAAAGCAGCGAGAGGTCATCAGAGCTGTAAATAAGAAACAACCCAGCACAGTTTCACCGTGTGTGTTTGTGCGTGCCTGTGTGTGTGTGTGTGTGTGTGTGTGAGAGAGACTCAGACGGGTTCATCTTCAGCCCACAGAGCCACTAGATCTTTGTCACGGTGACATTTTGCGATGCTTGTAGTGTCACGTGGCTGACACACACCCCTTCATGCATGTCTGTTAAAGTTGTATAACTGCAAGAAGTGTATGAATGATTCCTGAAGAATGGCTTCTTTCAATAAGCAGTCTTTGGCTCCAGATGCTTAAAGGAGAACTTGTTTTGGGCTAAAGAGCCAAATTCCACTAAAGCAGCGCTCTGCTACCTTCAGTAAACCACATAACCCAAACACTTAGTAAACCACTACATTGCATTCCTATTGAAAGATTCACAGCCACCTATTGACAAGGAGGAATATTGAATAAAACAGCGATACCATTGCACCGATCTATTACTAAATAATGTCAGTAATCCACTGAAAGATGTTTACTTAATGTGAAAACTGGACAGTTTATAATGAAAAGATGTTGCAATTGAATCCTCGTTCAAAAGCATTAAAGGTGATTTACTGTTTAAATACGACCCTCATGGACTGGATTTTCTTTATTGTGAAAATGATTTCTTAGCTTTTTGTTCATTGAAAAACTCCTAATTTAATAATCTCAACCAGAGTCTGTGATTGGGCCGACCCGCATCCAGTTTGCTCTGAAACATCACTTTGAAGCACATTTTGGAAACTGGTCTAATTTTGTGCGGCAACCAAAACAAATTCACAAAGGCCTTATGCTACGAATCTAGATAATTATACCTTGGATTAATCTCCGTTCGCGGGCTTCAACTAACCAAACATTGCCTGTCAGAGAGAAGCTGTCGTACGACAGTCGATCGCAACACGCTAATTTAAACCCGTGTTTTCAGCTTCGGTACGTGTGCGTTCACATAAAAGGGGTGGAGATTGCAGCGTCTGACCCAATCACTACAATGGAGAAAACTGGCAGAGCGAGCGTCTTCACAGGAGGAACAGCTTATGATCTTAAATAAATATCATGAATTTAAATACATCATGACAGCGAAGAGCAACAGTAGTGCTGCGCATCAGGAGGCGGAGCTTTTATACTCGCTCAGATCTGATCCACCTCATGACTTGGTCCCGACCGGTTAGGTGTTGCTTAAGTTTAAAATTATGAATAATTAAAATCCATAATTCAGACTCAAAAAACACACAAAACAACAAAAATGCTCAAAATGATGTAGAAATAAACGAAATGACAACCAAATTACACAAAGTGAGTCTAGAAAAAAAGGAAAACAAAATACACAAGACTGCAAAAAAAAAATACTCCATGCAAAAAAACTATAAAATTACACAAAATTACCCCCAACAGCACTGAAAAGGGATACACAAACATGCTAAATGCCTCCGAAAACAGACAAAACAACAACAAAAATGCTCAAATTACATAAATACACAAAACAACAATGAAATTACACAGAATGACCCCAACAGCACATACAATGGATACAAAAACACACAAAACAACAACAAAAATCTTGAAATTACGGACTTCCGGTGGCATGGTGACTAGTACGGCAGCATAAGACAGAGAGCTCCACGCATCGACTGCTAAATTTCCCCATAATCCAAGTCTTTAACTCGTTGTAGTCATTTAAACTTATTGGAAAATGAGTGGGGACAAAAATAGAAACGGGAGAATCGCGCCTCGGAGCCGTGTCGACTCAGAAACTCTACAAGAAGGCAGTGCTCATGAAAAACACAAGGGCGATAATGGCGGCGGGATGGAGGAGGAAACATCACCTGCTACATTCAGCTCCATGAAAGCAGTGGTTGGTGAAATGCTAACCGAGTGCATACAGGAACTTAAAACGGATATTAAAAACGAGCTATCAGAAATGAGAGCAAATTTTAAGGAAGACGTGAAAATACACCTGGATGAGCTAAGCGCTAACATTAATCAACAAGTTAGCGCTGCCACTAGTAAGTTGGAGGAGGTGACGGAGCGGCTGGGAAAGGCATGGCGGGGATGGAGAAGTGGGACATTGGAATCAAAGACACGCTTACCCAGCTCCTGAAAAACCAAAAGTCCCTCCAGGAGAAGATAGCGGACCTAGTTCTGTATATGTTCATTTTTGTTGTGTTTTAGGGACTGGGACTTTTTTTGGAACTGGCACAGAAGGACATGTTTACAGTAGCAAACGTACATGCAATGTTATAACATACAATCGCTGAATGTGAAATAATCCTATCAAGAGAAGCAAAATAATTTCAAAGCTAAAATGAGAAGGAACCCACATTTTATTCTTGCAAGAAACCCATTTGTCTAATGAAGAACATGTAAAACTCAGGAAAATGGGATTTAAAAACACATTTTTCTCCTCTCATAGAAAAGGGAAAAAACGAGGAGTAGCCATCCTCATACCAAATTATTTTTGTTTTGAACTTATTTCTGAGCACAAAGACAAAGAGGGACGATTTATCTTTGTAAAGGCAAAACTCGAGCAAGAAGAGGTTACCCTATGTAATATTTATGCATAGTAACATTGTTTTTTTCAATGAGATATTTAGTCTTATTGCTGCAGAAACACACGGTACCTGTATATGTGCAGGAGATTTTAATATACTTCTTAACCCACGGCTAGATACAACTAACAAAACTAGAAGGAAGTCTCCTTTAGAAAAGCGAATTAATAAAATCCTGCAAGAATTTGGACTGATAGACGTCTGGAGACAAATGCACAAACATGATCAAGAATTTACTTTTTACTCTGCTAGGCACAACATTCACTCCAGGATTGATTATTTTTTACATTCAGAAGAGATCTTCATAAAATTAAAGAGTGCACAATTGGTCAGAGGGACATCTCTGACCATTCTAGATTAACTACAAAATTTTACCTAAACAGAAGACCCAAAAATACTCTATGGAGTTAAATGTAGGACTGTTGAACAATAATGAATTTAAAACTGAAATGGAAGAGGAACGAAAAACATACTTACAATTTTACAACAATGGAACAGTTAATCCTGTAATTCTATGGGAGGCTGCAAAGGCATTTGTTAGAGGAAGAATTATTGCGAAGTGTGCAAAACTAAAAAAGATAAGGGCTAAAGAACTATCAGACCTACAGGAACAAATACAGGGGGGGGATCTTCTGCCATCATGGAGTGAGGCTTTCATTTCAGTGATACCAAAGGAAATAAAAGATCAAATGGATTGTAAAGGGTATAGACCAATAAGTGTATTACATGTTGATTATAAACTGTATGCAGCAATACTGGCAAAGAGATGAAGCATAATAATGCCTGTCCTAATTGACGACGACTAGATGGGTTTTATAAGTAATAGACAAACGCATGATAACATAAGAACCCCTCCATATTATTGATCAAATCTCAAAAACAGCATCCAGTGCAGTCCTTCTCAGCCTTGATGCTGAAAAGGCATTTGATTCTGTTGGTTAGGATTTTCACGTTTACTCTACTTAACGGCAGCCTTTCAAATCAAATCAAACTACAAAGAGGATGTAGACATGGCTGTCCTCTAAACCCACAACGCTTCAATTTTTTCATCGAGCCACTTGCACAAACTATTAGAGAGGAGACCTCTTTGGAGGGCATAACCATAGAAGGGATGGAAAATAAAATACTTCTGTACGCGAACGACATTCTCGTGACAATTTAAAAACCCAGAATCAGGCATCCCACTACTCATGAACACCCTGGAAAGGTATGGGAAATACTCTGGATACACACTCAATGTACAAAAAACCCATGTCCTCACATTTCATTTAGTCCTACAAAACAATTAATAGATAAATACCAGATCCAATGGCATCAAACATACATTAAATATTTGGGTGTCCAATAAACAAAAACAATTTCAAAACTTTATGACACTAATTATGAACAGATCAGTAAAATAATCTATGGTGACCTGGATGGGTGGAGCCTGCTTTTCCACCCATCCAGGTCCATGGTGAGATGATATTGTTGAGTTGGCCTGTTCCCTCCAGCATTCCAGGTCCATAAATACAAACAATGGGCTAAATGAGGAATTACTTCTTTTTCTAGGATAATTAATAATGGAAACCTTATTAGTTTTTGAGGAATTATGCCAGATATATGAATTGGGTAAGGAAGACGTTTATCGTTATTTGCAAATCCGTTTTTTTTTTTTATATTTAACCAAAGCAATTAAAGCCACCTGTGCAGCCAAACATTCAAACATTACACAAATATTTGTGAATGCCTATGCTTCAAAAAACCCTAAAGGTATAATTGGTCAACTTTACAAAAGCCTGATTTCAATGAACAAGAACTCAACTCTCTATATTAAACAATGCTGGGAAAAAGAAGCAAATGTAACCATTTCAGAAGAAAATTGGCTCCAAATTTGGAAGAATCAGTACACTACTACACATTCTTTGGTTGGAAGAATTTGATGTGTTTCTTTATCACCCCAAATCAAAAGTGCAAATTGAGTGGTTCACTGGTTTGCTGCTGGAGGTGGTGTGGGGAGGAGTCTGCGGGCCATGTGCATACTTTCTTGTCCTGTCCACACCTGGAAACCTTCTGGAGAGAAGTTGAACACCTGATCACAGAGACCTTGGACATGAAGCTGTTTTTTTCCTTTACCTCTATATACAGTACCTTGGAAGAACTTTTGAAAGACTTGGTAAGAAAGATGCCTACCTCCTGAAAATATTCAGAATAGCAAGTCAAAAAGCTATAACTAAGTACAGGCTCCAGAGGAACCCCCCAACTTTAAGAGTCTATATAAATATCATAAACTCGAACCGCAGCATGGAGAAAATGACTTTCACATTGAGACTTCAAAAGAATGAAGGAGACGAATACTGGGGAAAATGGGATTGCCACAAAGACAATGAACAATACTTGTGCCAAAACCTGTAACGTGATACCTAACCTTTGTATTTATTCTATCTTTGTATTTATTCGTGTGCCTTTTGTACAACCCAGTCCCCTGTTTATTTAATATTATGAAACATATTACAAAACAATAAAAAAAGTTAAAAAAAAAAATCTTGAAATTACATAATACACAAAATGACACCCAAATTACACAAAGTGAGTCCATAAACAAATAAGAACAAATTACACAAATTTATGCAAAATTACTCCACACAAAAAAAATAAATAAAATGACACAAAATGACCCCAACAGTACAAACAAGGAATACAAACACACAAAATGCCTCCAAAAACACACAAAAAGAAAATTACACAAAATTATTCCAAAAGCTCAAAAAGGAGATCAAATTGACTCAAAAACACTCCAGACATACAAAATTACACAAAATAACAAAATGACTTCAAAAACTCACAAAATCACCAAAACAATAAAACAATAATTCACAAAACAGATTGAGAATTTTCCAAATGCTGACATGATTGCTGAGCTCTGAACTGAACAGTGAAGCCTGTGTCACATTCAAACTCTCTTTGGTCTTCCATTGTTTCAGCAGATTTTAAAATACCAACCCGATGAGGTTTTGTCTTTGCACAGAAAAGCTCCTGAAGGGAAGCGACCTTGTGGCTTTGCTGGAGACCACGGCTACGACAACAAGATCAACAGCATGCAGGTGCTCGTCATGGAAAATATTTCACTCTATTCTCATCTTAAATAAGACAGACAGCATTAGTTAAGCAGTGCCAAAGCTTGATATAAAAATACATCAGGGTTCTCTCCAGCGCTGTTCAGCGTAAGGGCCCCTGCTGTGTAATTTTGCTTCCTTACGGTATGGTGTTTCCCCCTACGCTTTGACCAGCTAAGGGAGCTTTTCTGTTGTTTTTTCCTTTTGTAATTGGTACCGTCGTAATAATTGTTGCACTCTTTCTTCTAGGTGTGCACTTGTTGTTTAAACTCTCTTCTTAATCTGCATAACCCAGAAATACATACGTCAGCCACACCGTATATTTACTAAAGGCGATTTGCTCTGGTGCTCCTGTCTTTACCTGAGGACCCAGAGGACCCCAACAGCCACTTAGCTGCCCCTGTTGTTGCCTGTGTGCATCCTCTGCTTGGTAACCGTAATCATCGTCCAATATAAACAGTGTTTCAATAACTAGCATGTAGCGGAATATGAAGCTGCTCTTCATGTTTACAACTTGCAACAGATAATTCTACATGCGCGCGCACAGATGTCAATATAGTGTCAGGTTGAAACGATTTGGGACTTAAAGAGACATCGGCTTCATTCGGGTTGGACGGGTTCGGGCCGTTTTCTGTCAGACTCAGGCCGGTTCAGGTCTTCTTTTTAGCTCCGATTAAAGCTCTACTGTCTGCATCCTCTGCTTTGTAACCCATAATCACCATCCAATGTAAATGGTGTGCTTCATAATCTCAGAAATAAGGTCCATAACAGTCCCAATATTACTGCGGGTCCCACATAATTATTGTGTGTTAAAAACGTCATTTAAATTTAAAAAGTGCGTCTTACAATCAGTCTTTTGAATCAAATGTTATTGCTCATCTATACAGTGTCTCTATTTATTAGTGGAGGACCTATACCAAGCACGAGTAACTCTCTAACTACATTCATCATGACCTTCACCAATTCAACAAATATGTTTTGGCTTTAAAGTAAGGCTGCAACAAATATTTTTAAAAAGATAAAAAATTTGGCCATCAAAGAGTTATACATTTCAAAATGTTCTGGGGGGGTGTGCCTAGAGCCCCTTACAATGCTTGCGCACCTTGCAATCCCTTTATTCTGTGAAAAGTTCCTGGTGAGAACCCTGTACATTATAATTTTATACCTGATCTTTCTTGGTATCTTGTTCCCTGCAGACTATTTTCTTGGGCTATGGACCCACTTTTAAATTCAGGACTAAAGTCCCAGCCTTTGAAAACATCGAGCTTTATAATGTCATGTGTGGTAAGGAGGCACATTCTGCTTCTCTAATGGCTTTTTCTTAAGTGAACCTGTGATCTCCTTACCTTCAATATGATTGGCCTTTTACTCAGATCTTCTGGGTATTAAACCGGCACCCAACAACGGGACTCATGGCAGCCTGAACCACCTGCTGAGGAGCCCCCCCTTCAAGCCCAACATGCCTGAGGAGATTTCCAAACCAAGCGCCTCCACACTTGTATCTGCGGGAACAGATGACTTGGGATGCAGCTGTGATGAAAAGGTCAGCCATGAAGCCGCCATGACCGGCCTGGGGGTGGCTTCATGTTGACTTCTACAGAAGGCGCTAAAGAGGCCGACTGCCTGAGTACTGTACTGTATATGTATTTAACACCGACTCAAATCCTCTGGCTCTATTTTTTCCCAATGACTCCATAGTCAACTTGTCACAGGTGAACCAATTCAATCCACTATTGTTAGTGTTTTTTTGGCCCACATGCAACTCAAATTTTGGTCAATATCAACAGAATTTAATGTTATCACATGATTTGGTTTCACACTAAAGCAAAATAAAAATTAAACCCAGATGGTTTTGGTCCAAAATACCTGTTGTAGATATTTTAGAATAAGTTATTCTTGTCACGTCTATAATATCCATGTTTAATGTGTAGCTTTCTATAGTTGAGTTTTTTTTTCTTTACATTTAATCACATTGTCATTGTTAAACAAACCAGGGGAATACAGAAGGTACAACATAGGTCTAACAATGAAGCACTAAATAATAAGGTTTAACTTGAAATATGTCATACCAATATTAAACAGTTTTACACACTAGACACACATGGGAACACAAAGCCGTGGTTTAGTACTACGGCACTTGAACAAACCTACACCCTGTTGTTTGGTAAGAAGAATTTCAAGAGCCTGTACTACACAGCTGGATAAGTATATCTTTGGGGCGGGGTCCAGGGAGGAGAAAAGAAAAATTATTTTCAGCCGCTGGGCGGCGAGGGTGTGCAGCCTCTTCTGGGCGCTCCACTGTGCCTTCCCTGTAGCTTGGAGGGGAAGGAGGGCGGACAGAGGGCAAACGAGGCGTTGAAATATAATCCCTTTGCTTCATTTCTGAAAACAGTCTGATGACGCGTGACAACCTTGAAAAGGGCGTGGGGGAGAGAAGGCGGGGGTGGGCGCCACACCAGGCAATAGATACAGTAGATGAGGCAGCCTTGAATTGCTGGCTTTGGGAGCCAAAATAAGATAAGCAACGTGTTCAGGCTATGAAAGAATAAATAAGTTAATCCGCCCACGCATACGGAGAGTGCGGGACACAGACTTCATCAGCTGACTGTTGATCAGACCATCAGATGTAAATATATACTTTTACTAAAGGATGTCATTGTTTGGAAAGTACCATAATTTCCGGGCTATAAAGCGCACTGTTTTATTGGCCGCATTACAATAATTTAGCAATTTTCACTCTTTACTGGAACCAGACTGATACACCACTTCGTCTGCTCTTCTTACCGTGATCTACCGTGGAGCGATCACAGCGAGTCGGACTCTGAGTCAGAATACAGACGTGATCGCTTCTGAACAAATCCAACGTGGTGATTTGGCAACTCCATGCTGTTATGTTATTATTACAAACTGGCTGACTTTTACTGTAGACGGAGCGGAGATCGGAACATCCTGGATACATCAGGATGTTCTGATCTCCACTCCGCCTGTCCGTCCTCCTTACGGAAGAGTCTCCATCAGCCTCAGAGTCCAGAGCACCGATTGATCCTGAACAAACCTAATGCTGTGATTTATCAACTTTATGCTGTTCGTCCTTCTATTACAAACTGGCTGACTTTTACTTCATCCACGCTGCTGCTCTCTCTCTCTCTCTGACAACATTTTTTTTGCGTCGTTGCTATGACGAAACAGTGTACACCCGTAAATTAGAGAGAATGTGGCGCTCCAATAAAACAGAGGAGTCACGAATACTTTGGCAAGAAAGCCATAGTAAATACATGACAGCCTTACGACATAGTCGATCTACATACTACTCCTCACTAATTGAAGAAAATAAAAATAATCCGAGGTACCTTTTCAGCACTGTAGCCAGGCTAACACAAAGTCAGAGCTCTATTGAGCCCATGATTCCTCTAGCCCTCAGCTGTGAGGACTTTATGACATTTTTTAACGATAAAATTCACAAGATTAGAGATAAAATTAGCCACTCCCTGCCTTCACCTGGGCCTGCTGTACCATTAAATGTAAATAGGCCTAACCTAAACTGTTTCACACATATAGGACTTCAGGAACTTAACTCTATTATTTCATCCTCCAAACCATCGACCTGCCTTTCAGATCCGATCCCAACTAAGCTGTTTAAAGAAGTTGTTCCCCTAGTCTGCCCATCTTTGTTGGAGACAATAAATATATCCCTATCAATAGGCTACGTGCCACAGTCCTTTAAAGTAGCTGTAATCAAACCCCTTCTCAAAAAACCTACTCTTGATTCCAGCACTTTAGCAAACTACAGGCCTATATCTAATCTTCCTTTTATTTCAAAGATTCTTGAGAAAGTTGTGGCAGCTCAGCTCTGTGAATTTCTTCAAAACAACAGCCTGTTCGAGGACTTCCAGTCAGGCTTTAGAGCTCAACACAGCACAGAGACTGCTTTAGTTAAAGTAACTAATGATCTACTCTGGGCTTCAGATGAAGGACGACTCTCAGTGCTGGTTTTATTAGATCTTAGTGCAGCTTTTGACACTATAGATCACTATATTCTACTAGAGAGATTAGAGAAATTACTTGGAATCACAGGGACTGCCCTAAACTGGTTTAAGTCCTACCTATCTGATAGGTACCAGTTTGTACACGTGAATAATAAGTCTTCTGTGTACACTAAAGTAAGCTACGGGGTTCCTCAGGGCTCTGTGCTAGGTCCAATCCTCTTCTGTATCTATATGATCCCCCTTGGTAATGTTATGAGAAAATACTCTGTTAACTTCCACTGCTATGCTGATGATACCCAACTGTATGTATCAATGAAGTCAGGTGAGACAAATCAGCTATCTAAACTTGAGGCCTGTCTAAAGGACATTAGGGCCTGGATGGACCAAAATTTTCTTCTTCTCAACTCAGACAAGACTGAGCTCATTGTACTGGGCCCGCGACACCTTAGAGAAACCTATGCTAGCCTAACTGCCCTAGATGGCATTACTCTGGCACAAAGCACAACTGTTAGAAACCTTGGGGTTCTATTTGATCAGGACTTATCCTTCAACTCTCACATAAAACAAACTTCAAGAACTGCCTTCTTTCATCTCCGTAACATTGCTAAAATCAGATCTATCCTGTCTCAGGGCGACGCCGAAAAACTAGTCCATGCTTTTGTTACCTCTAGACTGGATTATTGTAATTCTCTTTTAGCAGGCTGCCCGAGCAAGTCGCTTAAGACACTTCAGCTGGTTCAAAATGCTGCAGCACGTGTACTGACTAAAACTAGGAGAAGAGATCACATTACTCCTGTATTAGCCTCTCTGCATTGGCTTCCCATAAAATATAGAATAGAATTCAAGATTCTTCTTCTCACTTATAAAGCCCTAAATGGACAGGCACCAGTCTATCTCAAGGAGCTTGTAGTGCCATACAATCCCCCCAGAACACTACGCTCTCAAAATGCTGGACTACTCGTTGTTCCATTCATCTCTAAAAGTAGTATAGGAGGAAGAGCTTTCAGTTATCAGGCCCCACTTCTCTGGAACCATCTACCAACCACGGTTCGGGGGGCAGACACCCTCTCTACCTTTAAGGTTAGGCTCAAAACATTCCTCTTTGATAAAGCTTTTAGTTAGGAACCAGCTCATAGCTCATAATTAAGATGCAATAGGCATAGACTGCCGGGGGGGGGGGTCTGGCATGCTCGGTTGGAGAGAGGTTGGAGAGGGCGTTAAGAGAGAGGTCATTTAGGTTAGAGAGGGACCGGAGAGGGTCCCATTCCTCTTTCAAACACTCCCTCTATGTCTGCTTACTCCCTTGTGTGTTTGCTCCTGTACTCCTTCTGGCTTTTGTCTTGCAGGTCCGTGGGATCCTCAGTGTGGAGTTACAGAGACTCTGTCTCCACCCTTTTCTCTGCACACACCCAACACAGCATAACGTGGATGGCTGTTCATCATAGGAATGGGATCCACACAAGGTTCCTGCTGCTTAACAGAAGGTTTTCCTTGCCGCCATGATGAATTCATGTTGGGTGTGGGATACATATGTATGTGTATATACGTATATATGCATATGTGTGTATCCATAAAATGAAGAGTCCGTCCTTAAGACTGCTCTACTGTAAAGTGCCTTGAGATACCATTGGTTATGATTTGGCGCTATACAAATAAAGATTGATTGATTGATTGATACATCATGTCTAAATGAGTGATCAGAATGATTCGGTGCGAGCAAAAACAATTTAATGTTAACAATTTCATTGCTCCACCTGATCTAATGTGATGGAGCTCATTTTTGTGGTGGCATGAAGCTTATAAAACCCGGAAAAATCCACAATTTAGCCGCATCATTGTTTAAGCCGCAGGGTTCAAAGTGTGAGAAAAAAGTAGCGGCTTATAGTCCGGAAATAACGTATTGCATTTATCCATTAATATTTTTTCTTTTCTAAACTCCGAAAAATCTGCGCACCAACCAGGATCTTCCAACAATGGGTAGGTCATTTTCCAAGAGAACTGATTAGTTACCATGGTGATTTAGCCCGGTAAGAAGTTAGCCAGCGTTGTATTAAGGAACACACTGAATAAATCCCCAAAGTTAGCGTGATAAGAGGAAAACCAGCTTCGTAGTACAGGCTCTAGCAACAGAAAATAACAGCAATAAAGAGAGCAACAACAGTCTGAGCAGGAATGAAACACACTGCATTGTGTAGTAACGTCCACTTAATGCAAAGCACATTATTAGCACTTAATGATTTACATTAACACATGGAGGAGAGGCCCAGTGCTCTGAAATCAGTTTTCATTCTGCCAGATTATTGATGCTGGGAATACTGGGATTATCTGATCTTTTATATACAATGCATGCCTCTACAGTGGAGTTTCTACTTTTCACAAATGTACCTTTAACCACTGTGTAAAAATACTCATGGTTTCATGGCAGATGATTGTGTTGTTGTAAAAGTGTATTTGAATGCTTTGTTTTGCTCGTTCTTTGCTCTCTGCTGTAGAGCTGGGCTCAGTTCACTTTTTTTTAAAGCCAACTCATTACAATAGATTCTGGATGTTTCAATGGTTGAAGTGACCCAGCTCTCCTTTTTTGTTTCTTCTCTCATGTTTTGTGTATCATGTTTTTTTGTGATTCCCATGTGAATCTCTGGCAAAAGATTGTTTCAATCTCCGATCTTTTTGCAGTTGCGTGTAAAAAGTAGAGGCCAGAGAGCTTTGAAAGTGACCCTTGTACGAGGCTATAACCTGGAGTCACTCTGGCTCTGTCTCTTACAGAACAAAGTGGAGGAGCTAAACCAGCGACTGAAACAAGCTATTGATGGTCAGTGTTACACCTGTGCTACATTATTAGCTCCTGTTACTAGTATGCTATCATGAACAGACAATGGTTTCTAAATGTTTGTGCTCACACTCTCAGACAGCAGGAACCTACCACATGGTCGACCTGCTGTCCTCTTTCGTACAAAATACTCCATCCTTCACCACAGTGACTACATCAGTGGCTACAGCGAGAGTCTGTCCATGCCCCTGTGGACGTCATACACTGTTAGCAGACAGGTACCCAATCTCATACTATTCACATCATAGGGCACTGATTAGCATCGCTGCCTTTAACACAAGCCACTCCCTAGCTAGAGTCTGCAGGAGCTTTGTGCTTATAGCGTCCTTTTCAGTGTGCATTATACGCAGGGTTGTGGTCAGTCATAATTGTTATCGCATAATTCAGTGGTTTTTAAACTTTTTTGGCCCGAGTACCCCCTTTCTCTTATTTCTGAATCCAAGTACCCCCTTTGTCTGACAACATTTTGCTCAGAAGACTATGAAAAAACAACTATAGAGCATAATGATGGAATAAATGAGTGATAACACACATTTTCAAGTATCCCATTGTAAATAAGTGGAATGAAACAGTATTTAGTGCCTCCTAAATTGATTTATTTCTATAGTCTTTATCGTTTCCTGCTCATCTCCTGCCTATTTTCAGTTCATGTTCTGATCAAAAGATCAGTTTCATCATCAAAATCATTTCTAGCTAAAAAAATAAATATTTTTAATGCTTTTGTTTGTTTATTTTCCAATTTCTCTCTCTCAAGTCCCCCCTGTAGTGCCATCACGTAGCCCTAGGGTCACATGTACCCCCATTAGAGAAACACTGGCTTAATTAACAATTAATTACAGACTTACTGAAAAAAATGCTGTTGTTATTGTCATCGGAATTCTATAAAAATGGTCAATTACAATTAAATTCAACACAAAACTGGGGAACCATGTTGCAGTTCTATGGCTTACACATATGTATTTAACTATTATTATAATCTGTTTTATATCAAGTTTTCCCGTTCCCTGCCAGTTCTCTTCAGGATTATTTTACCATTTTTGGTTCAGACGCCCACACCAAAAATATCAATACCTATATTTTCATTGATTGAAGGAAGCCCAGCAAGGTAATCAAGAGATGAGAATCAAATTAGATGATAGATAATATTTGTAGTGTATTTCACAGCTGATTTAAGAAAAAACTGACCCATTATCTTAAGAGATGCTAACAGAAAGCTAGCACAAGAGGAAAGATATGTTTTATGGGCTTGTTTATTTAAGGCTTGATAATTGTGAGTAATGGAATTTGACCTTGAGTAATTGAGAATAAAATTGTAATTGACTTTCAATGGAAAAATAATAATTGTACTGTTAATTGTAATTCGACAATATGCCGGTCACCGTAATCATAATTGAGTTGTAATTGAACATGGATAATTTAAGATGTAACTGTAGTTGAAAAATGTAATTGACCCCAACCCTGATTGTACGTGTCATGCAATTTTCAACATAGGTGTAAGGTCAATGTGCCGGATCAAGACAAAGAGCCACTACATATGAATCTGTGTAGATTCCTGCAGCCTCACACCTTGTTCTCCTTACTTTCAGGTAGAAGTGTCTGCTCTGCCTGAAGTTCTTTCAAACTGTGTGAGACCTGATTCCAGAGTCCCTCCTGCCTACAGCCAGTCCTGCACCAACTACAGAGCGGATAAACACATCACATACTCCTTCATGTACCCACCACGTGAGTGTAGCAATGACACTTTGTTCATTTAATATTCAAAGAGTGTGCAGTTCATTGTCTTTCAGTGCTTTGTTTAATGAACAGCAGAGAAGCAGCAGAAACTTATGAAGTCAGCACGTAAAAATATCCACATGTACCAAATAATAGTGCCACAGCTATTTTAGAAGCCATGATTGTGTTATGATTTGTTTTTTTTCCCCATTGTTCTTATTATATTTTTATGACGAAACACAAGAGCTGAAAATCAGCACAGTATACATAACAAACATGTGATACCATATCAGCCCATCCCTCCCTCTGGGTCAGACCATTGTTACTGGGTATGTACCTTTTCCATTAGGAAATGAAAGACAGACAAAAACTAATAAATAAAAAGACAAATTAATAGTATTGTAATACTGCATAGGGTAATTTAAATGAGACGAGGTTGTTAGATGCCATCCTTGTTTGTTTTCTTTCAAAGTTGCAGTTTACTAAAGCAGAAACAGGATGACTAACATCTATTACTGGTACATCTTTACGACTCCCTAACCGTCTTACAGTTCGATATCTAGGAGGAGTGCTACTTGTGACATCTGTCTTTAGGAATATCAGAAGTCCCCCTAAATCTCATGGAACTTTCCAGGTTTGCCCTTCAATTTATACATGATCTTTTCGTTTGGGAGACAGGCTACTAGTCTCTGCACCATCTGGCCATTCACGGTGGTTACTCATCCTGCCACTGCATAGCTACTGTATACATTTATTTGCTGTGATTAGTGCAATCCTAATAAATGTAATAGTTTTATTAAAACATTTTTACCTAGATGTGTTGCCCAGTAAGGTTAACTTAAGTACTGTGAATATTGAGGTCCAAAAACAGTTAAGACGTGAACAAGATCAAAACATGTGCATCAACGTCCCTTTTTCAGTGTTAAATTTTTGGACAGAATTGGGAGTACTGAGGCATGATTTTATACAGTTTATCAGGGGTGTAACACATTATGTGGTTTGGGTTGGCACCGAGAACCGGTTCCTAACGTCCGGTTCCAGAACCGTTACGAAGAAGTTTGCATTTTGATTCTTTTTTTTGATTCCTAGATGCCCGCACTAGTTTGTTTCCGCGGCTTGCTCTGTTTGTTTCCGCGGGGTTTGTATAAGGTGCATTCAGAATGCGACTGTAGCAACTGCAGTCTGTGTGCGTGTGTGTGCGCGTGTGCGTGTGTATCTGGCTACGGCTTCAGTTTGTACCGCAGAGTGGAAGGGAGATAGGAACTAATCACCGGTAAATAAAGCCCAGTAAAACTCTGGAAAACAATCACCAGGAATAAATATTTGCTCCCTGGTAAAGATAGTAGTTCTAACAACTGGTAAAATGATAAACTGGTGATATTACAGCCTGTAAATGCAGTACGGGGACGCATTTACTACGGGTCCTAGTGCCAGCCGTCCAGTGAAGCCCATTCTGTTTACCGAGGTCAATGTGTGTTTAATAAGTACGTGTGTGTCTGTGTGAAAGTCCATATGTTTATGCTTTCATCCATCCACTCTTTTCATTATATCCATGTCTTTTAAGGCTCTTATTAAATAGTCTCGACTGGCCGCCACCATCTTGGATTATGTCGTCACCAGCGCGTCATCGCCGGAAGTTGTGCAATCACAAAACAAGCTGAATTAACTGTAAATAGGTCTTATATTAGTCTATTTTCTTTTTATGCTGCAATTTTTGTGGCTTTAGACTCCAATTACATGTATGTATATATTATCTTCCCTACAATACAAACAGGTTCACAATACAACTATTTTTTCTGTTTCCACTGTATCCAGAATAATAATAATCTTTCTCCACAAGAACTATTGATTGATTTGTCACATGACTGTTCCAGGGTTTGAGTTTGTTTTATTTTGTTTCACATCTATCTGGGCTGCAACTTTTATTTTTCCACTCTCTTTCTCAAGTACCCCTGTACCCCTCACGTACCCATACGGTACTCCCCACTTCAAAAATTAAATTAAACTGATCACCTGCATAAAAAAGTGCAGTAGTCAAAAATACAGGAAATAATGAAACATTGTTTGCAATCTGTGACAAAAAGCTTAAAGGGGACATATTTACATATCATGCTGAATCCACTTTTTTAGCCCTTAAATGCATTTTGATGTATATTTAGATTGTTTAGAAGCACAGAAAAGTTCAAATTAATCTCTTCAGGTGCTCCATAGATATCTTTATATTCTGTTTTGCTCATATTTTTCAATCTCTTTCGATTTTTCGATTCTCTATTACGTTTTTTGAACAATAACGTCACAGTATTTGCAGCGGAACTGCCAAATTAGTACATCAACTCTAGGCCCAACACTTCGAGCAATCCGCCATTTTTATTTCTCGCTTTTATTTTGTAGTCCAAGCTCAAGGATGCAGAAGTTACGAGAGGATAAGTCAAAATGTTTGGTTGTTGGATGTAGTAACCCACACGCTCCATTACACCGTCTCCCAGCATCAGAACCTTTTCAAAGTGCCTGGTTGAGTTTTATTTTTCACGGAAATGTACCCACATCTGTGGGTAAGGTCATTTTTGTGTGCGCGAAGCGCTTCAAGGATGACTGCTTCAGCAACCTCCACCAGTATAAAGAAGGATTTGCTGAAAGACTTGTCTGATTGAGGGTTCAATTCCTTCTATCTTTGGAGACGACGAACAGAGCACTTCGGTAAGCTGTAAATAACGCTAAAAAGTGTGATAATAAGACGTCCCTGTCATTGTTTTGTTAGCATTAGCAGTTGCACCGTCTTCATATGTTAGCGCTGTGTGCTCGTTTTAGATCCTTGATGATATGGCCTACGTGATTTAATTTAAGTCTAAAGTTTTCATTAGTCATTTCATTTTGCCGTTTTTGTCTCCGAAAAGACTGTATTAAAATGCATTTCGTGACGTTAGCTTGGCGCTAGCGTTAGCTCGGTGCTTGTGTTAGCTCACTTGTTAGGGTTCTGCAGGTTAATCATCTTCATTTTCATCTCGCTCCGCCGGGTCCGACTCTGGCTCGAACATGTAAAGCTGGATGGACAAGTCTTCTGTTGTTGACATTGTGTAAATAACCTCTGAATAAAAAGTATCTCTTCTATCAAACTACAAAAATGGCCGAGCAGGGTGGAGTTGAACCTGGAGAGGGGGCGGGGTATGAAGTGTCTCATTTGCATTTAAAGAGACCGCACCAAAACTAGTTGCTCTTAGAAGCACCTCATAAAAGGGGTAGAAAAGGGGTCTGGGGAGCTATAATAATGAGGAATTCAGACCCAAGCAGTGCAGTTCTGCTTTATATAGACCACAACTGTATGATTTATATGTAAAAAGGAAGGATTTAAAACCATAATATGTCCCCTTTAAGAAAACAAAACGAGAAATTCACGTATTTCATACACGTATGAAATGAACAAACAAGGAACAGAAAACATCATGTTTCATAATGCAAGTAACATATTTCATGAATAAGTCAAAACTCGAAATTTAACTAAATACCTGCATAAAAAAACAAATGTAAGAGTGCAGTAGTCAATACAGGAAGTAAAGGAACATTGCAATCTGTGACAACAAGCTTCAGAAAACAAAAAAGGAAATACATTTTTTAAGTCAGCTATTGAAAGTTTATTTTTCGTTCCCCTCCATGTGAAGTACATGGTGACGTAAATCATTATTTTTCAGATTCAGAAAAAGTTGTTAGTGCAAGTAATAAACAGTAGGGTAATAATAATAATAATAATAATAATAATAATAATAATATAAAGAATTACTATGAATATGGACATATATACATGTAGTGCAGTGATATATTTGCACTTTCGTTCCACGTTACATTTTTTCTCCCGGTGGCATATCTATGCAGTCTAATAATTTAATGCTCTTTTGATTTCTATTACATTTTAGGCTTCCTATTATTTTTATTTTTTTTGTGTATAGGCAGTTTGTAGTGTTAATGATCTTTATTGTCAATGAAGAAAGGCATTTAAGAAGATTGGCATGAAACTGAAAATTTCCTCCTATTTGTCACGCCCCACCTGTCATACCTCCTTCCCACTAGGGGGCCAGACACTTTGGAAAGCACTGCCCTAAGGGTATACTTTTCCCCATTTGAGAAACACTGTTTTTTTTCAGGCTCTTTAGTAGCTTTAGTAAATCCTGAATCATTTTGTTAATTTCCAGAACTGCCTTCAAACATAGACAGAAAATATGACGCTGTCCTCATCACCAACACTGTGCCCATGTATCCTGCCTTCAAACGTGAGTCTTTACAATCATCTGCTGTGTTTGCCTTTACATTCTCACTTTCACAAGTCCTTCCCTCTTTCAGGAATATGGACTTATTTCCAGAGAGTGCTGGTGAAAAGATTTGCCACTGAGAGAAACGGAGTGAATGTTATGATTGGACCCATCTTTGATTACAACTACGATGGTGTCAGAGATTCAATGGAGCTCATCAGAGAGTAAGAGCATCCGTCATCCTTTGGTACATTGTGTGAAAAGTCATAGCATTGAGGTCCCTTATGTTGGTTGCAGGTCTTCAGGAGGGATGATTCCCATCCCAACACACTACTTTCTGGTTTTAACTAGCTGCTTAGACTTTATGCAGGCTGCAGACTCATGTAGCGGACCGCTGAGCAGCGCTGCATTCATTTTACCGCACAGGTCGAGCAACGACGAGACCTGCAATGTAAGAACCCATCTCTGCTTTAAAGGGTGCATGTTGTGAAAATGTACAACAAAAAATGTGTTAAATATATTACAAATAAATAAAATATATGCACCTTTTTTTTTAAAAAAAAACAAAAAAAAAAATTAAGAGGATGTTTAGAACAGTTTTATAGCATAGGGCATAAACTATGAGGAGCTGCCATTTTGGTCAGGAAGCTATGCACGTTTGTTGGTTCCTGTAACCTGTTGCAAGGAAAAAGTGTTCCATTGGTCTACAGTTTCTGAACAATGGTGGAGTGTAAAGCCAATGGTTGCGATAACAACAAGAGAAAAAAGTGTTCTCAAACGGTGTGCCGCTTGGGAACCACTGGGCTAAGCTAATGGACACAAGGCACAAGGAATACAAGAAGCAGGTCATTGCTGAGAATTGTTATATGTAATTCTAAATGAGAGGTTAAACACTGCTGCTTAGTGCCAAAAGCTAACAGAAAAACTACACTTCCCACAAAGTAAACAGACCTATTATGCCTCTCCCTCCCACAATGCACCATTTCTTTAAAAAGCGACAGGCCATGCCGATTAATGAACGTGCAACATATTCTTACCAAAATAACGGCTCTCCATAGTTTATGCCTCAATGTATAAAATTATTCTACAAAGTCGTTTTAATCATTTTTTTTAAAGAAAGGTGCACATATTTTGTGTATTGGAAATACAATAAACACATTTTTTGTTCTATACTTTGTCACTACAGGTACCCTGTAAGGATTTCTTTACTTGTTTAAATACTAAAAGCCTTGTCCTCTGTTCCCTCACACCACAGAGTTCAGAGGAGGATTCCCGCTGGGTGGAGGACCTGATGAAGATGCACACGGCCCGAGTGAGGGACGTGGAGATGCTAACAGGCCTAGACTTCTACCGCAGAACCACTCGCAGCTACGCTGAAATCCTCTCACTCAAGACTTACATGCACACCTATGAGAGTGAGATCTGACCCCACTGATAGCTGCTCCTTAGCCGTGGTGTACTTACAGTATGTGGTACCAGGATCACTGATCCCTGAAGTGGATCCTTAACATGTGACTCCAAGTCAACAATACTGACTGTGTTTATCTTTATCGGGACTTAAATACCACTGAGCTCCCAGTTGTGGTACTGGACTCTGAAAACTGACATTATTAATTATCAACAGTGGTCTTCATCATTATCTTCATCATTTCTGTTCAGGATTCCAGCTGAGTCTATCACTGTGTCACTATCAGACTGTAGCTGTGTTGGAAATGTCACACTAACGTACTCCACACTAAAAACTCAATGAGTATATACTGTCTACAATACACCTTTTCGCGTGACGTTAGCACTTGACTTAGCAACGCGCGCCGCCATGTTAAGCATGGTAATCATTTGCGTGACAACCGCTATTTACCGCTGATTTTGCAGTTTGGCTGATTTTTTTCGTATAATGCCCAAATCCTGCATAGTATTTGGCTGTCATAACCACGTCTGGCTGAAGGAAAATATATCCTTTTACAGAATACCGACAGAAAAAGGCCATGAACGGAAATTATAGATCCAAGCACTGAGGCGAACAAACGTAGATGGAACTACATGGAGCCCAAAATCAAAGTGGTCGTATGTTTGCAGTAGACATTTCGTTAATGGGAGGTTGTGTATTTTGGGGATATAATTTCTTCCTGACTGATTTAATGACATTGATTATGAATTAGCCTACATTTAAATTGTAATTTATTCAGTAATGACTGAAATGTTTATGACTAGTAAGTCTAACTTGAAGTCAAGCAACATGAAATTAACAGTAAATATGCAATGTGTTGACTTTTATATGAACTGTAAGTAAATAACCAAATGTGCTTCATATACCCATTTGTTTTAATTTAGGCCGTATTATTATTATTATTAGCGGTGCTAGCCTCGCATAGTCATGTAACGAGCCAATTATCATGATGACACTGGCCTATATAGACACAAAAACACGTACATAAGCCTACCTTAAAGAAAATATATGCATCCAAGCTTTTGTAAGTCCTCATCTTCTCCATTGTGTAGACGCCAGGGCTGTTAATGAGCGTACTCGCAAATATCGGACCATTGGAGATCTGGCCATGTTGTCGGGTCGTTTTTTCATGAACCTTGAGGTGCTTGGTATGGACACAATACCAAACCAACCAGATGTAACTTCCCTTCATATCGGTGCTTGGCCTTTGGCTCTAATCTGCTGAAATATCCATTTAACATTGAGTAAAACCTTTGTATTGTCTGCAATAAATAGTGTAAATAGCGGTTGTCAGGCAAATGTAAACCCCTCTTAAAATGGAAAAGGGCGTTGCTAAGGCAAATGGCCCGGATGATGATGTCACTGCGAAAAGGTGTATATACGATGAGTATGATTAGGATGATGAGCGTTCCCACTGAAGTATTCTTCCAAGTTTCCTAAGATGCATTTCGAACCAACGACAAAAACCTGAAGCACACTGAGGCTAAATATCTCCATTGATTGTCCACCTTTGAAAGTTCTGAAAACATTTTAAGCGAGAAAGTGACCAAGTAGAATGTCAACATGTGCTCATTTGATTCATAAAACTAGCGTATGCGCATTTAATTTGTGCAACTGACTAAACTTCTGGTTAACTTCAAAACAAGAGCCTTATTTAAAAAAAGGGTTTAAAGAAAAAACTAATGGAAGACAAGAAGAGATGGTTTTGTTTTGAAAGGGGATGTATGATGTTTAGCTTGACATTCCGCTCATGCATCATGGGGCGGTTGAGTATGAAAATTGTGCTCACCATGCATACTTAATAAATGTCCCCATATAGTATACATGCAAGTATTTCTCACCTACTCAATCTTTTTATACAGCCTGTGTAAAAGCATTGATTCAAAGAACAACATCTCAGCCGTGGTAGAAGCAGCCGCACACTGATCTAGTCTACAGATGCCGGTGCAAGTAATGAAGATCATTTGGTGTCCGTGTCCTCACATATGCCTGTGAGATTCTTATCTATCTTGTATGTTTTGATCTTTTTTTTAATCGGCCCTCACAATTTTTGTCTTCTGAATGATGAAATGCTGTACATTTCGTTCTACTTTAAAGGCTCAAACATACTCAAACGGACTGTCTAAACTCCTCAGAGCTTACATGCTTGAGCGCACCGCCACTTTGTAGTTTCTAATAAAATCCTACATTTCCCACAATCCTTAGCACTTCTCTGTAGTCCTGGGATGTGTTTGAAAGGTTTCGTTGCTTTTGTTGCTTGTCTGCCAGTCTCTCCTCTAAGCTCATCTTCATCTCTCCTGCTCTGTTTCACCAGGCAGTGAAATGCAGGATGGTGTTACATTTAATGCGGGTTGATACAATGCCGAGCAGTGCTTTGTGTGACACCAACTGTGCAGAGAAGTCCGTGAAATCTGAGATTTGCACTGAATTACACTTAATTGGCCTGGCAGACACTGACAGAGTTTGCTCGAATATGTTTGAATGACTTCATTATTCTTTAAAGAGTATCTAATTCCAGAGCTTTTGGCTGGAAATTCAAATACATTCTTTATTTATGGGCAGGGCCTCTGGAGCAGTTAAGACGTGCTCGTATAAAAAGAACAATCTATGCTATGCTAACAAGCTGGCTACTCATTAGGCAAGGCAAATTTATTTGTACAGCGCATTTCATAACACAAGGCAACTCAATGTGCTTTACATGAATTCAGCTGCTGAACAGTTTCCTCTATTGTTTTTGGGTTCAACTGTAATAAACTCTAACATTGTAGCTGACTCATCCCTCAGTGGTTGAAGCTGTTCAAGCTTTCTGTGATTTTGCTGGTTTGTTCTGATGTTTGACCTTATTGATTGTATTTTTTCATTGAAATATACAGCAAATGCATTGCATTTTCCAGCTGACAGTAATTCAGGGGCTATCTGATCTGGGGGGGTTGTGAGCTTTTCGATTACAGAAAACAAAGTGCGAGAGTTGTTGACATTTTTGGCAATAATTTCAGAAAAGTATTGCTGCCTTGCTTTGAACAAGCCATCATTGAATTTTCGCAGACTTATTTTGTATAGTTTTAGATGAATTTAGAGTTTTGTTGATCTCCATTTACTCTCAGCTCTTCTACAGTCAGATTTCAAATTCTGCATTATCTCAGTCCTCCTCCAAGGTGCTTTCTGTGTGTTTGGTTTTCTTTTAGTTTTGATTGGAGCCACCACATCTATGACATTACAGACTTTTGTATTAAACTCATCCAAAAGATCATCAACTGTCTCACAACTCAATGTTGGTGTCATTGCTATGGCTTCAGAAAACTGTGCACTTGTGTTTGTATTTACGTACCATTTCTTTAAACACACAGAAATAGGGGGAACAGATGTTACAGTCTCTAGGTCAAAAAAGACACAGAAATGATCAGATAGAGCTAAGTCTCTTACATCAACAGCAGAGATATCAACACCTTTAGAGATAACCAGATCCAAAGTGTGACCTTGAGTGTGTGTCGGACCAGTCACATGTTGTATAAGACCAAAAGTGTCCATTAAAGCATACAGTTCTTTGGCAGTATTGTCCATGTTATTGTCTACATAAATATTTAAGTCACCTGTTATTATTAAAAAGTTGTAGTCAGTGCATACAACTGACAGCAGTTCAGCAAACTCATCCATGAATTCTCCAGATTGGATAAAGTAGGATTTTATTAATTTGAGTGTGTTACCGCAATAACAAATAGAAATCACTAGACTGGTATGCTGCCTTGTTATGTAGCAAGTGATGCTAATGCTATTGCTACACCACTTTAGTGAAACAAAGTAAAAAGACTGTGTGACTTTAAGAACTTGTCAGCCTTTTTGTTTGATGTTAATTGTACTTAGAACCAGTTTGACAAATTTCTTACATACATTTAAAACAAATATTTGAAAATTACCTTGTCTTAAATGATCTTTTATTCCTTTTTTCCATTTAGGGCAATGATTTTAAGTAATATGATTTTTTTTCCCCCCCATATCACCCACTCCTACATTTGTGTGTCTGTGTTAGACATTAACTTAAATTAATTAAAACTAACTCTTATTCAGCTACTACCAGTGTTGTGAACACTGCTAGTAGCTGAATTGCACTTGTATGCACAATCAGGTTATATCAGCATAAATACATCGTAAATGAAACAAATGCCTTGTTTAATATAATGTTCATTTGAACTGTTCTTATTTGATTATTTTTGTATGTAATAGTGTATTTCTATGGACATTAAGTCTGCTGCTAAGACATTCATTCAATCAAAATCACTTGATGTTTTAATGTTTTTTACATTATTATCTTTTTAATGACCTCCTTTCTGTTGCAGACAAGGAGAGCTGAGGTAAAGGTAGCACTGCTTTGGGCCACAGTGTTTTAAGTGGCATCAAAATCTGTGACAAACATGAGACATGTCCCCAGCTAAATGATGGAGAGTTGGTTGAAATGAAATATTGACCAACGTATTGTGTCAAAATTCTTGTTAATTTTCATTTCTAATTTCTGGTTAATTAAAACTAGCATTAGGAGGCCACAGTGCAAGGAGAGCCACTGGCATGGAGGTGAGGACATCAGTCTTAAGGTAGAAATCAAAGCCATGTTAAAAAAGGCCACATTTTTTTTCACCGGAACGCATCATGTCACTAAAGTCTCACTCTTGTCATTTTCTGAAACCTGGTAGCTCTGCGTCACATATGTAAACAACATGGTTTCTGCACTGAGTATGCGCCTGCACGTCAGTCACGTGTCTCATGCTTGTCCACATTGAAATGGGTCTATTGAGAGGAGTAGTGAGTAATGAGTTGTTTTTAGTCATTTATAGACCCCCAAAATATTCTGGAGCAGTGGTCCCCAACCCCCGGGCCGCGGACCGGTACCGGTCCGTGGATCAATTGGTACCGGGCCGCACAAGAAATAATTAATAATTTCCGTTTTATTTATTATCAGAGTATGAACGATCTTTTATTTTGAAAAATCTTTTATTTTGAAAAATGACCGGATTCGCTCGTTTGCATCCCGGTCACTTGTGCGCCGAATTTTAACCCACAAGCTAGCAAAATGAGTAAGAAACAGACGTCTTTGGATATTTTTTTTGCGAAAGGGAAAAGGCCAAGTGAAGAGACAGAAGAAGAGCCTACGAGTTCAAAGAAAAAGAAAACTTTTACCAGACAATACCAGGAGACCTACTTAAAATATGGGTTGATCGCGGCAGGTGATTCCCATATTCCAAGCCCGCTCTGCATAATATGCGGCGACCGGCTTGCTAATGAGGCAATGAAGCCTTCAAAACTGCTTTGCCACTTGGAGACCAGGCACCATGGATTAAAAGACAAGCCCCTGGAGTATTTTGAAAGAAAAAAACAGGAACACGAAGGACAGAAGAAATTACTGAGGGCCACCACATCAGTAAATGCGAATGCACTTAGAGCGTCATACTTAGTGGCTAACCGTATTGCTAAGGCTAAAAAGCCATTCACTATTGGTGAAGAATTGATCTTGCCCTCCACTAAAGACATTTGCCGTGAACTTCTAGGGGAGGCCGCTGTTAAAAAGATAGCACAGGTGCCTCTGTCGGCTAGTACCGTGACACGGCGCATTGAGGAAATAGCCGAAGACATTCAATCAATCAATCAATCTTTATTTGTATAGCGCCAAATCATAACCAACGGTATCTCAAGGCACTTTACAGTAGAGCAGTCTTAAGGACGGACTCTTCATTTTATGGATACACACATATGCATATATATGTATATACACATACATATGTATCCCACACCCAACATGAATTCATCATGGCGGCAAGGAAAACCTTCTGTTAAGCAGCAGGAACCTTGTGTGGATCCCATTCCTATGATGAACAGCCATCCATGTTATGCTGTGTTGGGTGTGTGCAGAGGAGAGGGTGGAGACAGAGCCGCTGAGACTCTGTAACTCCACACTAAGGATCCCACGGACCTGCAAGACAAAAGCCAGAAGGAGTACAGGAGCAAACACACAAGGGAAGAAGCAGACATAGAGGGAGTGTTTGAGAGAGGAATGGGACTCTCTCCGGTCCCTCTCTAGCCTAAATGACCTCTCTCTTAATGCCCTCTCCAACCTCTCTCCAACCGAGCATGCCAGACCCCCCCCCCCCCCCCCCCGCGGCAGTCTATGCCTATTGCATCTTAATTATGAGCTATGAGCTGGTTCCTAACTAAAAGCTTTACCAAAGAAGAATGTTTTGAGCCTAACCTTAAAGGTAGAGAGGGTGTCTGCCCCCCGAACCGTGGTTGGTAGATGGTTCCAGAGAAGTGGGGCCCGATAACTGAAAGCTCTTCCTCCTATACTACTTTTAGAGACAAATGGAACAACGAGTAGTCCAGCATTTTGAGAGCGTAGTGTTCTGGGGGGATTGTATGGCACTACAAGCTCCTTGAGATAGACTGGTGCCTGTCCATTTAGGGCTTTATAAGTGAGAAGAAGAATCTTGAATTCTATTCTATATTTTATGGGAAGCCAATGCAGAGAGGCTAATACAGGAGTAATGTGATCTCTTCTCCTAGTTTTAGTCAGTACACGTGCTGCAGCATTTTGAACCAGCCGAAGTGTCTTAAGCGACTTGCTCGGGCAGCCTGCTAAAAGAGAATTACAATAATCCAGTCTAGAGGTAACAAAAGCATGGACTAGTTTTTCGGCGTCGCCCTGAGACAGGATAGATCTGATTTTAGCAATGTTACGGAGATGAAAGAAGGCAGTTCTTGAAGTTTGTTTTATGTGAGAGTTGAAGGATAAATCCTGATCAAATAGAACCCCAAGGTTTCTAACAGTTGTGCTTCGTGCCAGAGTAATGCCATCTAGGGCAGTTAGGCTAGCATAGGTTTCTCTAAGGTGTCGTGGGCCCAGTACAATGACCTCAGTCTTGTCTGAGTTGAGAAGAAGAAAATTTTGGTCCATCCAGGCCCTAATGTCCTTCAGACAGACCTCAAGTTTAGATAGCTGATTTGTCTCACCTGGCTTCATTGATACATACAGTTGGGTATCATCAGCATAGCAGTGAAAGTTAACAGAGTATTTTCTCATAACATTACCAAGGGGGAGCATATAGATACAGAAGAGGATTGGGCCTAGCACAGAGCCCTGAGGAACCCCGTAGCTTACGTTAGTGTACACAGAAGACCTATTATTCACGTGTACAAACTGGTACCTATCAGATAGGTAGGACTTAAACCAGTTTAGGGCAGTCCCTGTGATTCAAAGTAATTTCTCTAATCTCTCTAGTAGAATATAGTGATCCATAGTGTCAAAAGCTGCACTAAGATCTAATAAAACCAGCACTGAGAGTCGTCCTTCATCTGAAGCCCAGAGTAGATCATTGGTTACTTTAACTAAAGCAGTCTCTGTGCTGTGTTGAGCTCTAAAACCTGACTGGAAGTCCTCGAACAGGCTGTTGTTTTGAAGGAAGTCACAGAGCTGAGCCGCCACAACTTTCTCAAGAATCTTTGAAATAAAAGGAAGATTAGATATAGGCCTGTTGTTTGCTAAAGTGCTGGAATCAAGAGTAGGTTTTTTGAGAAGGGGTTTGATTACAGCTACTTTAAAGGACTGTGGCACGTAGCCTATTGATAGGGATATATTTATTGTCTCCAACAAAGATGGGCAGACCAGGGGAACAACTTCTTTAAACAGCTTAGTTGGGATCGGATCTGAAAGGCAGGTCGATGGTTTGGAGGATGAAATAATAGAGTTAAGTTCCTGAAGTCCTATATGTGTGAAACAGTTTAGGTTAGGCCTATTTACATTTAATGGTACAGCAGGCCCAGGTGAAGGCAGGGAGTGGCTAATTTTATCTCTAATCTTATGAATTTTATCGTTAAAAAATGTCATAAAGTCCTCACAGCTGAGGGCTAGAGGAATCATGGGCTCAATAGAGCTCTGACTTTGTGTTAGCCTGGCTACAGTGCTGAAAAGGTACCTCGGATTATTTTTATTTTCTTCAATTAGTGAGGAATAGTATGTAGATCGACTATGTCGTAAGGCTGTCATGTATTTACTATGGCTTTCTTGCCAGAGTATTCGTGACTCCTCTGTTTTATTGGAGCGCCACATTCTCTCTAATTCACGGGTTGTTTGTTATGAGATGTCATAACAGTGACTGTGCCATGTTTTCTGATAGTAGAGATGCTCCCTCCAAAGTAGGATGGATTCCATCTCTTCCTATCAGGTTCGGTTTTCCCCAGAAGGATCTCCAATTATCAATGAAGCCCACCTCGTTTTCTGGACACCACCTCGATAGCCAGCGGTTAAATGATGACATGCGGCTATACATGTCATCACTGGTCAGATTTGGTAAGGGACCAGAGAAAATTACGGAGTCCGACATTGTTTTAGCATAAGCACAAACTGATTCAATGTTCACTTTGGTTGCTTTCGACTGACGACGTCGGGAGTCATTAGTGCCGACATGGAGGACTATCCTATCAAACTTACGATTACTCTTTGCCAGCAACTTTAGATTTGATTCTATGTCGCCCGCTCTGGCCCCTGGGATGCACCTCACAATGCCCGCTGACTTCGCTAGCTTCACGTTTCTCACTATGGAGTCGCCAATTATCAGAGTTTGTTCCCCGGTGAGTGTGTTGTCCTCACGGAGGGGGGACAACCTGTTTGAGACGTGAACATGGTGGTGTCCCGAGCGGCTTTTTGACCTTCGACTATGCTTACCACGGACAGTAACCCACTCATTGCTGGCCGGGGGGGAGGCTAAGCTAGAGCTAGCACGGTCCGCACCGGCTAGGTCCTGCTTGCTAGCTTCGGTTTTGGTATCAGGGGTGCGAAACCGCTTCTCCAGATTGTTGATCCTCGCCTCCATATCTAACAGTACGCTACACTTTATGCAACTACCATTGTCCCTAAAGGAGGACGAGGAGTAACTAAACATCTGACACACTGGGCAGGAGAGCGGAGGGGAGGAGAGAGAAGCCATAGGTGCTAAATTTAAGCTAAGCTAAGCTAAGGACAAAAGGAAGTTTAAAGGAGATTACACTGCCTATAAGAGGCGAGATTGCTTTTTACTTAACCTTCGTACGTTTAACTCTACGGTAAAAAATTAAAACAAGTGTTTTCAAGGCTAAAATATCAATGACAACAAGTTTGATTAGAGTTAGCAGAACACAGTAGTAGAGCGCTGCAAGCAGCGGTAGAGTGTAAACAGGAAATGATCGATACGTCACCATGTCACCATGGAGACATGGAGACATGGACGGTTGAGACACAATTGTTGGAGAGGATTAATACATCACCGTGGTACGCCCTCCAGGTTGATGAATCTACAGATGTTGACAACAAGGCAATACTACTTGTTTATGTGCGATATCTTTATCAGGAGGATGTGCATGAGGACATGTTATGTGCACTATCGTTGCCAACCAACACCACAGCCGCAGAACTGTTCAAGTCGCTGGATGGTTATATATCAGGAAAAATGAAATGGTCCTTTTGTATCGGCATATGCACAGACGGAGCTGCTGCCATGACCAGATGGCTGTCTGGTTTAACTGCTCGGATTAAGGAGGTTGCACCTGAGTGTGAATCTACGCATTGTATCATTCACAGGGAAATGCTGGCAAGCCGAAAAATGCCACCGGAATTGAACAGCGTATTGACTGACGTCGTTAAAGTTATTAACCATGTCAAAGCACATGCCCTTAACTCGCGCCTGTTTGAGCAGCTTTGTGAGGAGATGGACGCAGAGCACAGACGCCTTCTCTTATACACAGAAATAAGATGGTTATCCAGAGGGAAATCGCTGGCCAGAGTTTTTGAATTACGAGAGCCGCTGCAAAGATTTCTCTCAGAAAAGAAAACACCGCTAGCAGCACATTTCAGTGACGAGGAATGGGTTGCAAAACTGGCTTACCTGTGCGATATATTCAACCTACTCAATGAACTCAATCTGTCACTTCAAGGAAAAATGACAACTGTCTTCAAGTTGGCAGATAAAGTAGCTGCATTTAAAGCCAAATTGGATTTGTGGGGACGGCGAGTGAACAGAGGCGTATTGGACATGTTTCAAACATTATCTGGGATTTTGGGTGAGACTGAGCCTGAGCCTTCATTCTCCCAGCTGGTGCACGATCACCTGTCTTTGCTTTTAAAGGAGTTCGAGCGCTACTTCCCAACCACAAAGGACCCACGAAGTGGCAAGGAATGGATCCGCAACCCATTTGTCAACAAACCAGGTGAATCTAGCATATCTGTGCAAGAAGATGATCAACTGCTGGAGATCGCAAATGACGGCGGCTTTAAAATTATGTTCGAGACAACAACTCTGCCGGTGTTCTGGATTAAAGTCATGGCAGAATACCCTGATATCGCCACCACCGCACTGAAAACCCTGTTGCCATTTCCGACATCCTATCTGTGTGAAGCGAGGTTTTCTGCAGTGACAGCAACCAAAACAAAACAACGGAGTAGACTGGATATAAGCAACACACTTCGGGTGTCATTGTCTCCCATCACTCCCAGATGGGACCGTCTCTGTGTAGAAAAACAAGTGCAGGGCTCCCATTGATTTGGCATTATGGTGAGTAAAAATTTCCATGCACTTTATATTAGTTTTTGTGGTGTATCTGTATCTGTGCAGGCATGTAAAACGTACGCACGTAACTCCCCCCCCCCCCCCCCCCCACCCGGGCCGCGGTAAAATTTGCCAAGCGTTGACCGGTCTGCGGTGATAAAAAGGTTGGGGACCACTGCTTTACAAGATAAAACGTTACTTGGTTACATTAGGCCTGGGTGATACGGACCAATATTCATATCTCCATATTTTTCCTCAAAATGGTATTAGGCAATATAAACCATTTTTTATTTATCAATAGTTTTACAAGAAAAACAATAATGGCTCAAAGACAATGGAGAAAAATACCACAAAGACCCTTTTATTAATTATTAGCAGCACAATAACAACATTTTGTGTCAATTTTGACTTTTTCCTTCATTAAGGCTGAAATGTGATTACATTATGTAGTGTTGCTTTTTTCAGGGCAGCTCTGAGTTGTTAAAAGTAGTTTTTAAAGTAAATCACATTCAGGACACTGTCTCTTTAAAAGTGTGGAAACAGCCGCATTAGCTTTTGCAGCAGCAGCTAATGGGGCTGTTTCCATATGCTGAGGAGCGACAAAGAGTTAGTTAGAGAAGAGAAACACATGCAGTGTTTCCTCAAACATCTCTGAGTGTTTCAACAGTCAGAACTGATAGAGTTTTACAGAAAGACATCTGCACTGAGCCTCTGACAGACAGTCGATAACAGTGGCGTGCGCAGACATTTTGGGGGGCAGGTGTTCATTGAAAAATAATGGCACTTTATGCGGCATGTAGAACTGACTGCCTTATTATAGCAGTGTGAGATTTAAAAAAATAAATAAACATTACAGGCACATGTTGAATGTAACTGCATATTTATTTATGTCAATATCTTAATAAAATTACTTGACCTTTGAACTGTTACAGTCACACACTATAGCACTCTCTTTCACATGAAGCTGCTACATCATGCCTTTCTTGTTCTTTCTCATTCTGGTCATCAGACAGCACTTCTGATTCTGTAACTGTGCATTGACTTGGTGCTGCTATGGACTCTGCTTTATCTGTAGATGAATCTGGAGTTTTAGTAATAGCCTATTTTTTAAGGTTGAATATTGCCTATCTACCTATAAAAGCAAGGATGGTCTGTGTGTGTGTGTGTGTGTGTGTGTGTGCGTGTGGAGCAAATATCTCCCCGACGCAGTGCGAGTTTGACCTGAAACTCGGTCAACGGGTTCCAAATACCCCGAGTGTGTGTATCTGTTATTTTGGAGTAATTTGGTTGTCATGGCAAATTTGCGGTTGACCTCATTTGGAGACATTATTTTTGCCCTGGTTAAATGATGGAGTCCAGTCATAGCATGATGATTTTATAAAAAAAAAAAGATTTATTATAAAACTAAATGAAAAGGAGTACAAAAAAGGAGAGTGTATATGAAGGGCTAAATGAAAAAGAGTACAGGATGGTCAAAAAAGGTTCTTCCCCGGCTCCGGATATGCAGGACTGACTTGGAAAGTTTCACAGCTTAAGCTTTATACAGATAGGGAAAAAAGTGGCACCCTGGGAGAAAGAAAAGGAGGGAGTCAGATGCTCCCAACAGTTGAGACGTTGGAGCAATGATATCTGTCTTGATAATATGCGTGCGTCAGTTAGTGTGTGTGTGTGTATGTGTGTGTGTGTAATGTGAATGTGAGTGAGTCAGCCTTGAAGATTTCAGGTTGGTGTCTTATCTGTGTGTGCACGGAAAGAATGAGTTTTTGTATGAGGCTTCAGCAGAGACTGTCTGTACTCTTAATCTAACATTACTCAGCTGTTCAAAAGTGTAAAGATTAATGCAGTCATTGTGTATTAAAACATGACAAATTGTACACATGAACACACATTTGACGATATGATGTTGAATATAATAATTGCCATAACATTCTCCACTTTTGGTCACCTACAACGACCAAATCAAGAAACGAAATTATTATATTCCAGTAGAATAACCTTGGATCCACCTTTGCTGTCTGTCAGGGTTAACCATTAGCATCTTTTGTGAGACACAGACATATCTGAGAGATCAAGAAAAATGTGGAAATAAGCCTTAAAAACTTCATCATTATTATCAATGGCATGAATCATCAAAAATCAACCTCTATTACCATCAAGATAAGCAAAAATCATCATTTACATCAAGGACATCACTCATGTTCATTGACTGAGTTCAGTGGTAACTGGGGTCACCAATAGCCAGAAAAATAGTAGAACCATGGTTAGAATCACCGCACTTGATTGGCGGCATCATGAGTGAAGAACCTTGAGTGTTTTTCGCAATCACAGCAGAAGTGCTTGTGACTGTATCATCTTGCAGCTCGGTGTGAGGTTGTCCACCCTCCACCTAGCTATAAGCCTTTCATGGGTGTGGCTTATAAACAAAGTAAAGGAAGAACAAAATCCCACGTCGGTGGGGTCCTCAGGGCTTGATCTAGGCTCTTGTTCTCGAGCGTTTTTTCAACAGTGTGTGTCTCGTGAAAAAGAAAGTCAGCTCCTGTGATCCCACAAGGCAAAGGAACGCTTCTTTGTGCACCACACCTGAGAAGCCAGCTTAGACGGTGTAGTTGTTATTATGCCGCCTCACTCAGTGGCCTTGTCGGTTCCTCCTTCGTTGTTTGGTCCACCTTCGTCTCAGCATCAGCTGGTGTCGGCAATCAGCTGCTTGAATCCATGTCGCCGGCTCCGCGACCTTCACTGCCGTGTGGGTCGTCAGCTGAACGCGGAAAGGGTCGGTCCATCTCCGGTAGGCGTTGTAGATGATCACGAAGTCATCGGGCCGAATATTGTGTAGATGATCGGTTGTTGTCAGAGGAAGGGTAGTCTCCACATACCTGGCAACCTCTCTTGGGATCGGTTGGTACCTGAACAGAAGAAAAGAGGGGAAATCAAAACCTAAAATAAAACATAATAAAACTAGTTTAAAGAGTAGGGGTGTTAGGGTTAGTTAACTAACTAAATGAATAGTTAGTATGGCTTTGGCACTCAGTTATAGTTTCCAGGAAGGCAGAGACAGGTCAGAGGTCAGGATCTGAGAGCCTTTCAGATCCTAAAAGGTGCTGCTGCACAACCACACAATGGTTAGGAGTGGGTTAGTGAGCTTTTAGCCATGCCTAGCTCAAAGTCATCTGAAGCCCATTCACATGTGAGTGGGAAAATATGAGGCTGAAAGAAAAGCAGGAAGTATTAATTCGATTCTCCTTTCCTGGAGCAAGGAGAAGCGTAGCTGGAGTTGCAATGATTCTCAAACTGTGGTACATCTACTACTAGTGGTACACTGATACCTGGTGAGAAGCAACAATTTGAGAATCACTGTTTACAAGGCCATGCAAGTTGGACGGAGAAGGACATGCAAGTCAGACAGAAAAGTGTGGAGTGTGACTACATGACTTCTCAAGATGAATACATACAATTGGGAGACATGGAGATGTGAGAAAGCCAAACAAGTTTTTCTCTTTGCTATTTCTTATTTCTGAAGGAGAAATCTTATTCTATCCTTTTTTATTCTGACTAATGTTAAAACTCCACACCTAATAACATAACCTAATTATTTTTATAGAGCTGAATTTGTCAGTTAATTTATTTCTAAATTGGTGGCAAAAGTGTCTCCTATCCTGTGTCTGAACCAGAGTTAAGCAAGATTATTGGCCCTTTTAAGGTTAGACAGAATTAAAGTTAAGTTGAGTCGAACAATCATATTGTCTTTTGCTCTCTGCATTTATCCAATTCGTAGGAGTGACGAGCCCTAGCACGGTTTGGAGAGCTTCCTTAAATGCTCGGAAGTTACTTAACTTTAAACTATCTCATTTATATCTATCAATTATCAAGAACTTCAGGAGGACCCTCTTTAAATCGCAGGCGACCCAGATTGGGCCACCAACCCAATGTTGAGAACACTTAATTTTACCCTTAAAAATGTCTAAACCCAGTGAAAGCGTTTTATGGTCTTGCACGCTAAGTGCTGGTGGGGGAAGAAAATGGTTGGAGGGTTTTGAGGTATATTATTTTCCTATGATAAAATATAAATCAAAAATCAGAGGGACGTTGGCCCTCTCCCTTCCCTTTTTACATAAGAATACATTTGGATTCTTAAAACCATATAATAAATATCATTGGAAAATCACTTATCTGATCATTTTGGATGTGTCTCCGTTTTCCTCTCTCTTGTGTCCGCCTGCTTTTGTGCCCTCCAGCCTCCTCGACCTCCTCCTCCACAGCGATAAAGGTCAAAGCCAGGGTCCCACCTGTAGCCTCCCTTTGGAAATTTGAAGATTTGTCCCACTTTCGCAGTGGGTTAGAAGTCTCTGTAGTCTCTGGAATAGATATTATGGTTAGAACATCCACAATATGTCACTTACTGTAACATGTCTATTTCAATCTATTTCCCCTTGCTTCCCAGTTATAGCTATGGACAATACTTCCCTTTATTCTCATCCTTCATCATAAGAAGCAGTGACCAGGCAATGACGGCTGAAGGAGGCAGGATCGGAGTCGAAAAGGCGGTGGCATTTTCTTGTTCGGAAACACTCAGAAACAAAAAAGAGAGGAAACATTAAGACTTAAATGAATAATTTTAAATATCTCTTTTCTTTTGTTGGATTTGATTTGTCTCCTTCGAATATACAGCAGCGACCTGTATATTGGAAAAAAAAAAACACAATAACAACAACGAAGACGAAGACATAGACAAGTGCACACAATAACGAGATACACATACAACAACCAAAAACATGGACACTGAACATGAACAGTAAGGTCAGTCAAGGTCAAAGCCAGTCATTCCACTGAAAGTGGTATTGTTTTTAAACACCCAGAAAATTAACCTTTAAAACCTGGTAAACTTTTTAGAAGGCCCAAGGCCTAAAACCATAATTCCATTAACAAGCAGCAGTGAAATCTGAGCACTTCACTACATAATTGGCAAAAACAGGGAGAAGATCTAGTGCATCAAAACCCAGGAGGAAAGGAAGGTGAAACAGAGGAACATGTGTAGTCAAACAGCCATTCATCGGTCAATCACTCAATGACACGTCCACGGCACATTCGCACTCACAACGTGGTTCTCTCAGGCATACGTAACGTGTCATCATTCAGTCATTCATGCACCGCACACATTCATGCCTCAATTTTCACGTCCATGCATTCACAAGGTTTCGCTGTGCAGTGTCTAAGTAGAATACAGGCTTCATCTAAACAGCAGCGATAGCCAGTCCACCCCCTCTCTCAGGGTCAATGAGCTCTTATTGGCCCCCCATGCTTGGCAACCTTTTAGCGTTAATTAATTGCTTTTTACTGGCATTTAACCCAAATAGGTAACTTTTCACAACATTCTTCATCTGATTAATAAGAGGTACGCTCCTTTTCACTTTCCCTTTGGGGGCTGATTAACTTTAATTGTTACCCATAATTCTCCTCACGGTCCTTTCTGTGCTGATCAGGCACTCTTACACTGGCCAGTGCTTCGGATACTCGTCCGTAATAACACACACAGCTCGACTAAAGTTGTAATACAACAAAGGAGCCCCTCAACGGCTTATATTTCCAGACTTAAAAAAAAATCCAAACAACAGGAGACAGCTCAACGTTCACCTTTTTAAAACAAAAGATTGGGAGCAAAACAAACAGACCCTAATAACAGACCGTCAGGACTCTGGGCACCGTAACAGGATTGGAGCCAGCCTCTAACAACCCTCATTCTAAGGGAACGTACAATATTCATATCGTAGACTGAGAAATTTGTTCAGAACGATATTCGGTTTCCAAGCATGCATCAAATCAGGTGGACCGCAAGACAGTATGATGCATGTTCAGCGAGTCAAGGATGGTGTCCGGGAGAGAGAAGCATTCCCCAGGAATTGTTCCGCGTGACAGAAAGGAAAGACCCCCAAAGAGCGGTTCCCCTCGCAAGGTTTATCCTTTTTTCTGCACATTAAAAACCAGGACTTTTTGTTTGAAAAGTAATTGCCTATGTACTCATAGCAACTAATAGGACAGTTTTCTCAGTAAAAAATCGGGCCGACAAGACAGTCTGACGCGGAGGAGGATGAAAACAATGAATGTTGAACAAGGCTGTCTGTCGCAAGCAGCTTCAAAAGGGTAAGGATACAGATTGTTTACGAGGGTATCGGTCAAAAAAATGTCAAAATGTAAACTTGGTTGAGGCTGCAGTCCTCAATCTCATCTCAATTTTCCTGAAATTGAGTAAAAACAAAAGGGTAAAAGAAGAATTGTTCAGAAATAACAAAGAAGAAAAACGTGCGAGCTCAAAAAAATCATGGCCAATAAAAAAATAAAAAATAAAAACTTCAGCTACAAAAGCTGAGGCAGCACAACAGAGGGCTCTTTCTTCAACGGATGTAACCGTATCTTGCTTTGTGGGGGGTCTCCCCTCAACAAGAAAATAAAAGGAAAGAAAAGCAAACCAAAACAAAACCATTAGTAACACTATTTTCCTCCCTTTTGTTTGTCTTTCTCATAAAGGCAAAAGCAGTGTACATAAATGAGCAACATAATGAATAAAAGCAAAGATAAATGATGGGCACACATGGTCTCATGTGGCAAACAGAAGGGTTCTGTGTGAAGTTACGGTGGTCTTGTGTTTCAGCTCATAGTGATGAACGTGAGTGTGTGACTGTATGTCTGGTCTGTCTGCTTAGAGCACACCTTCTTTTAAGTGTTTCTCAAAGCGTGTCAGAGAATGAATGAAAACAAAATAATCTAGCGTATAGTCAGAAAACAGAGGGGTTAGTATTGTCCTATCGAAGGAGAAGCTTGTTGGCTATTTACTAGTTGTCCCCCCCCATTGCCAGAGTTCAACTACCACCAAAGGCTGTGGTGGACTTCATGTGAACTTGGTATCCTCGTGGCTTTGTGAAACAGGGTCTTTTTTGGTGAAGGTGTTCCAGCAGAGGTGTGATCAGAGTCTGCAGTTGCTGCCGCATCGTTCAGGCAGTAATCGTGGCGTCCAAACCGCAACTCATTGGTGGGGGAATGTCCAACCAACTCCGACACCCACAGGTTCTCAGTCTTTGATGATGTGTTAATCCCAGCATTGGCCCATTCCATAGACAATGAAGAGTTGACTTGGGACTGAGTGAGTTATTTTGTTACAGCATTGCTTTGCTGAATGGGAGAGTTGAGTCCTTTGATAGTCGATTTCTTACTGAAGCCTTTGAATAATGTTGACATTTTATTAGCATAGGGGTTGAAGGTGATTCTGTTTATTAAGGGCGTTCATTGAAGATGTCGTATCTTTCAGGGACAACCGCAAAGCCAACAGAAACTAACAATAAAATAATAAAAAAATTATAATGATGATAACAGTAATATTAAAATAAAATAAAATTCTGTGATCATCTGTGTGTGTGTTTGGCTCTCTGTCTCTCTCTCTGTGTGTGTGTGTGGCTCTCTGTCTCTGTATGTGTGTGTGTGTGTGTGTGTGTGTGTGCGTGTGTGCGTGCGTGCGTGCGTGCATGCGTGCGTGTGTTTAGGTTGCTGCAGAATGAGCTGACAGATGATGCGGCGCCATCACTGGTTGAGCTTATTCGAGCAGACACAGGTTTGACCCACCTCTGGTAAGCTCCCATTCAATAAACCCTCTCATTCACTCCAGATGAATGAATGAATGAAGTCCCGGACTTGGTCCGAATGGGCTGACGACAGGTGATAATTCTATCACCTTGGTTTGGCTAGGTTTGCGTTCTGGTCCACACCAAACAGCCTCTTATGCAGTTACATGAACTAACCACTTGAGGGGCCATTACTGAAGTACTGAATTCTCTAGGCAAAAAGGCTTTAGTCTCTCAATTGTTTGCCGACTAGAGTTGTGGCAGATGTAGAAGCAAATTTAACAATTAATATCAAATGTTTTCTTTCTACTATTAAGCAGTATTAGCTCACTGCTTATCGTTACCATGGGTTTGTCTGCAGGCTTATCAATAACCAATTCTCTGTGGACGGAATCAGGAACTTTGCTGAGGCTCTTGTTCACAACACCAAACTCAAAGAAATATGGTGAGGCTGGTTTTGAGCAGTAAAGATCCCTTAGAATCTAGTGTTTGAAAAGTGTTCAGTGCATGTGTTCTTATCCCTGCAGTGTAAAAGGAAACCAGCTGTCAGAAGAAGAAGAGAACGAGTTTGTGTCAGAGAAACGACTACGCTTCCACTGAGTGAATCCTCACAGCTGTAATCAGGGGCCGATGCTCTTCATTAAAACCAAGATGGCGCCGCGGATGGTTGCCTCGGTACTGCGCTCTCTCGTAGTTGTTGTGTTTTTCTTTATTTTTGTAGTTTATTGCTCCCCTTCTCTGGTCTCTTTCACCAGAGAAGAACTATTACAAGTTGGACAGTCCTCTGCTGATCTTTTTTCACCGGTTCTCATTGAACCAGAAAGTTACGCGGAGATTCTCACCGGAGGAGCAGCAGCTCTCTATGGAATTTGCAGGAGACGCCGCAGACGCAGACGGGGTAAACGAGCAGGCGCGCTCGTAAAACTGAGGCAGCGGGGATTACGCACTGCGCTCCCATCCATTCACCTGGCAAATGTCCGCTCTCTGGCAAATAAAATGGATGAACTGCTGCTCCTAAACACTAGAAACTCGGACTTTTGCAGATCCGCCGCCCTGTGTTTTACTGAAACCTGGCTCAGTGAACTCATCCCGGACAGCTCTCTACATCTACCGGACTTTCAGCTCCTCAGAGCGGACCGCGTAAAAGAGCTCTGTGGGAAGACGAGGAGCGGCGGAATATGCTTTTACATTAACCAAGGTTGGTGTACAGATGTCACAGTGTTGAAACAGACGTGTAGCCCTAATCTGGAGAGTTTTTTTATAAACTGTAAACCGTTTTATTCTCCGCGGGAGTTCTCCTCGTTTGTTATGGTCGGTGTTTACATCCCACCTCAGGCTTGTGTAACAGAGGCGTTACAGCACCTGGCCGACCAGATAGCAGACGTGGAGAAACAACATCCAGACTCTTTGCTAATCATTCTCGGGGATTTTAACAGAGCAAATCTAACCCACGAACTCCCTAAATACAGACAGCATATTAAGTGCCCCACCAGGGGTGCTAACACACTGGACCACTGCTACACTGCAATAAAGGATTCATATCACTCTGTTCCCCGTGCAGCTTTGGGGCTCTCTGATCACTGTCTGATTCATCTCATCCCCACCTACAGGCATAAGTTTAAATCTGCTAAACCTGTAGTAAGGACTGTAAAGAAATGGACAGAGGAGTCAAAGCAGGAGTTACAGGACTGCTTTGACTGCACTGATTGGAGTGTTTTTGAAGCTGCATCAGACAACCTAGATGAACTGACTGACACTGTGACATCTTACAACAGCTTCTGTGAGGACATGTGTGTGCAGACCAAGACTTTCTGCACATACAACAACAACAAACCCTGGTTCACACCTCAACTCAGGATGCTGCGTCAGGCTAAGGAGGAAGCCTTCAGGAGTGGGGACTGGGTCCTGTTTAAGCAGGCCAAGTACACTCTATCCAGGGAGATCAAAGTAGCCAAGAGGTGCTACACTGAGAAGCTAAAACAAAGCTTCTCAAACAAAGTCCCTTCAGAAGTGTGGAAAGGCCTGCGTGAAGTCACCAACTACAGGAAACCCTCCCCCCACCCTACTGGTAACAAAAGACTGGCTGAAGACCTGAATAGCTTTTACTGCAGGTTTTCTCACCCACCCCCCAGCTCATTAGCATCAGCCCATCACCTGGACTCTGCCCTTCCTGCTCCCCCCACTTCCCCCCCTACCTCACCCTCTGACCCCCCACCTACCCTGAAGATCAATGAAAGAGATGTGTGCCAGCTATTCAAGAGACAAAAGATCAAAAAGGCTCCAGGACCAGACGGAGTATCTCCCTCCTGCCTGAAAGCCTGTGCTGAGCAGCTGGCCCCCATCGTCACACGGATCTTCAATACATCACTGGAGCTGTGTGAAGTACCATCCTGCTTCAAAAGCTCCAGCATCATCCCAGTCCAAAGAAACCTGCCATCACAGGACTTAATGACTATCGACCCATTGCCCTGACGTCCGTAGTCATGAAGTCCTTTGAGAGGCTGGTACTGAGCCACCTGAAGTACATCACAGGACCCCTGCTGGACCCCCTGCAGTTTGCCTATCGGGCAAACAGGTCTGTCGAGGATGCAGTCAACATGGGACTGAACTACATCCTGCATCACCTCGACTCCCCAGGGACCTACGCTAGGATCCTGTTTGTGGATTTCAGCTCTGCGTTCAACACCATCATCCCGGACATCCTTCACCAGAAACTCACCCAGCTCACAGTGCCGGCCTCCACCTGTCAGTGGATCACCAACTTCCTGACTGACAGGAAGCAGCAAGTAAGGCTGGGAAGCATCACATCCAGCACCCGGTCACTCAGCACTGGCGCCCCCCAGGGGTGTGTTCTCTCCCCACTGCTATTCTCCCTCTAGGAAAAAGGCACAGCAGAGGATGTACTTTCTGCGACAGCTGAGGAAGTTCAACCTGCCCCAGGAGCTGCTGATAATGTTCTACACCTCCATCATTCAGTCTGTTCTGTGCACCTCCATCACTGTCTGGTTTGGATCTACAACCAAACTAGACAGACACAGACTACAAAGGATAGTCAGGACTGCAGAAAAGATCATTGGTGTTGATCTGCCCTCCATCCAAGACTTATACCTGTCCAGGGTCAGGAAACGGGCAGGTAGCATCACTGCAGACCCCTCACACCCTGCACACAATCTGTTTAAACTCCTCCCCTCAGGCAGACGCTACAGATCACTGTACGCCAAAACTTCCCGCCATAAAAACAGTTTCTTCCCTCAGGCTGTCACTCTGATCAACGCTAAACAGTCATAGAGTGTCAGACCTGTTTCTGTTACTGTGAAATAACCTGGAACTAAACATATCAACCCTGGAACAACCTGTCACTGTGAATGTTCATGGACATAACTTTTTCATTTAAACCTGCACTACTCATCAATGCACTACTGCACTATTATCTTATTATTATTATTATTGTATTCTTATTTTATTTCATTATTATTATTATTATATTATTATTATATTATTATTATTATTATTATTACTATTATTATTATCTTGTTATTTTTTATTTAGTTTGCACATATTAGTCTAACTACTCTTATATTTATGTTTATACTTCTTTTTTCTTTTTATTTTTCTCTATTTTATTTATTTTTCTTTATTCTAGTTGATTGTTATTATTTAATGTTTATACCTGAGAGAGCACAGGTCACCAAAAGAAATTCCTCGTGTGTATTCATTCACCCCTGGCCAATAAAGTTGATTCTGATTCTGATTCTGATTATGAACATTTACAAACTGCAGCGTGGGAAGCGGGCTCGGGGGGTCTGGGCTGGGCTCGGCCCTAATCTACCTCATAGTGTGATATCCGATTGTATCACTGGGTGAAATATTAGATTGAAAGTGTTCATCCCTGACGTAGTCTTTGACATTATTTCAGCTGCTTGGTGATATCAAAAGGAGGGATGAAAGTACATTCAGGAGAAGCTCCTAAACCAGTAATTCCCAAACAGGGGTAAACGTACCCCTAAGGGTACAGGAGCACATTTCAGGGGGTACTTAGAAAGATTTAACAATTGAGTTAAAATACTCAGGAAATGTTCCTAGTTCCTTTTTAGGATATTTTTTGGACACATTCATCACAAGCTAACAGTGCTATTGCTCAATAAAATACTATATTTTCTTGTAATTTATTGAAACATGTTTATTTATGTTGTAGAGGCCATTTTTATCACACTTCTGACAATAAGATACAATAATTAGCCACATTTTACAAAGTAGACCATGTAAACTTACTATTGAAGTACTCACATAAAAGTTGCAGTGGTATTTAAAAATAAATAAAACTCCACTCATTTTGAATTTGTACTTATGATATGAAGGGGTGCACATGATTAGACAAAAATGCAAAGGTACATTGGATGAAAAAAGTTTGGGAACCACTAACTTAAACAAGAGTGTGTAGTGAAGCTGCCGTCAGTGGATCTGATTTTACAATCTTGTTTTTAAAAATAAGTTGGACTTTTTTACTTTTAAAAAGTTGGTCACTAAACTCCACAGTATTTGTATGAAATGCTGTTGTTGAGGTTAGCAGTAGTGTGAAATATGGTGTTGATTGTTCTACAGTGGCTTCCTGTTGGTTTGGGTGAACAGACTTACCTTTTCTTTCCAGGATTGAGATCTTATATCAGATCAGAATAAGAAGTCAGAGATGTTCAAACAATAGGAACAGAGCAGTACCTTCTTTAGGGTCACCATAATGTGGACACGTGATGCTGCTGACGCTTTGTTGTGTTACAGCCCCATCTTGTGGAACTCCCTTGCATTGCAGACTTTTATGTTCTCGTGTCTGGTGATGGATTATCTGCAATGTACAGAAAAAAAAGACTGTGACCAACCTACCTGCTCTATACAGAACAATAATATCCTGGTGGTTCCAAACCATTGAGAGAAGAACAATTACTCATTCAGTGTCGTCCTTTTATAGGAGGTGGATGTCCTCCTAGCGGACAGACGCGCTTCTCCGGCCAATCAGGATTGGCAGATTGAAATAAATGCTTCTGAGGAATGCAGATAGAGGTTGCATGCCATAGTGAGACATGTCACGAAATATTATGAAATAGAACTAATAGGTATGGGCGATATAGACACAAAAAAATGTATAGTATAATATATAATATAATTTCTGGTATTTATCACAGCAACAAATTACTATAAATAAAAACAATTCCCAACTAAAAGTGTAAACAAGTTCCTTACAAACACAAACGAAAATGAATACATCAATACAATCAGCTTCAGTAATAGCATTTACACATTAAAAAAAAGACTCCATTAGATGCTGACTCAAAGAGCTTTGTACATGTGGGTGTTACTGTATTAGTGTTTCATTCATTTCCTCATTTAAAATGAAATTATTTTCTGAAAGAAAAAAAGCACATGAAAAGTAAAAATAGTGTTTTTACTGTTTAACCACTGCAGCTGAATCTTGTTTAATTTTATATCTCCTAAAGCCTTGCAGTAATCAATTGAGCTAAACATATTCTTGATCATAATGCCCTGCACACATTGTACTGCTCTTTAATTCAGCCATACCTAACCTACTGTGGAGAAGTATGGGGCAATAATTACAAAAATGTAATACAGTCACTATTTCTATTTCTTGCTTGAAATAAAAACTGAAATGGAAATAATGAATTACATAAAGTTATGGTTGCTGAACATCACTCGGATTTCTTATCATTGAAACAAATCAGTTTTGATGACTTATTCATTAATCTATTGAGAGCAGTACTAACAGGATTTTTTGGTGTGATAATCACAATAATTACATTAAAAAAAATCTCCCCTGTTTTGTACATCATTGTCCAACTTACACATGCATATTCAGTGACTTCTTCCTTGTCCGGCTGACAACATTTTGACTAAAACTAGGTAGAAATTTAGTCAAAAGACTAAATCTAAATACAAATTTGCTGTTAAAATGATCAGAGGATGCCGCTCAATATATATCTTGTGACGTTTTTAAATTCGGTCATATCTTGTCAAATGATATATCGTCCAATTCTCAGTTATTAACAGGGGACAAGCAACGAAGTACAAATACTTTGTTACTGTTTTTAAGTAGTTTATTTTGGTATCTACACTTTACATGAGTATTTATTTTTTTGGCGACTTTTCACTTTTACTCCTTACTTATTTAAACAAAATATCTGTACTTTCTACTCCTTACATTTTGAAAATGAGCTTGTTAATTTTAAGAACATCAAAGCTGACACCACGACATAAAAGACGCAAAATATTGGTAGTTTGAGCTTTTTTTTCTGTTAGGCAGGTCCCTTAGTTTTATGGTTAACATTTTCAAGTTTTTAAAAATGTTAAACTCAAACCTACTCTGGGTTCAAAGGTAACAGATTTAATTTATTTCCATGTATGAGTATTCTACAAGTTCTTAAAAAATAAATAAATAAATGGAATATGCTGGTTTAAAATTGTCTTATTATCAAAGGGACATTTGTTTTATTAGTTTAGTTTTTTTTTACTGAAGTACATTTAGTAGCATGTGCTTCTTTTTTTTTTTTTTTTTTTACTTTAACTCAAGTAAGAAAGCAACTTCAATACTTTTACTTCTAACAGAGTAATTTTTTATTCAAGTATCTCTACTTTTACTTGAATACTGAATACTAGTACTTTTACCACTACTGATATTCACTGACTTCTTCCTTGTCCGAATGACTAAATTTTGACTAAACCTATGTTGAACTATAGTCAAAAGACTATAACTAAATCAAAATATGCGTCAATATATCTTGTGATGTTTTCAAATATCGTCATATATTGTCACATGATATATCGTCCAACCCTCAGTTATTAAGCTGATTGAGAATTATTCAGTGGCAAATGGTTTATTTCCATGGGACAGTGAACGCAGCATGTTGATTGAGGCAGGTTTTCTTACTTCCTCCAAGTCACTCGCGCGCGGCACGTTTGTCACTCATCTATCCGGGGACGACTGAGTCCTACTGAGTCCGACTGGACATCCTGAAGTGACGGCCTGGACGAAGCTCCGTGACGGCCTTTCCCGGTAGGTGGGGGTGTTTTTCCTTTGCTAATGTTCAGTGGAGTGAGCGGCTTGGTTAGCGTCGTCCTGCTGTCCTCAGGTGGACGATAAGACATGATGGACTGAGGACACGAGCACTGACTGACAGGTGAACGATCTGCTGACCTAGCATTAGCTTAGCTTAGTTTAGCTCACATCTGTCACTAAAAACAGTCCAACGCAATAACACAAGGACATGAGTCGAGAACAAGGAAGTTAATAAAGTCCTGTAAAGGGAAACAAACGTGTTTGCTTTTGCTTTCACAGAATCAATGTGCAGCCTATCTTTAGCTATATATAAAATCTAAAGTGATAAATGTATTTTGTTCTGATTAATGCTTCACTGGGACAGCTGGTAAATGTATTGATTGTGATCTTTATGGGTGTGGTAATTAGTTACTTTCACTTTCTATCGTGTGGGCACTGCTGTGGGTGTGTTTCTGTGTGGATTGATGTTGTACTCTATGGGGAGAGATTTGTCTAAAAGAATATTATTGATATTAATTAATATTCACAAATATATCCACAATTTTCATGTGGTTTTTAGATGTTCACATGTTTTTTTTTTTAGGGCTGTAGTCAGCAAAGGAAATGATTGGTCGACCAAGACTATGGCTCACATAGCGATTAGTTGACCAAATGGTAAATGGACTTGATTTTATATAGCGCTTTATCCCCACACTGAAGCAGTCTCAAAGCGCTTTACATATCAGCTCATTCACCCAATCACTCTCACATTCACACACCAGTGCAGGGGTCTGCAACCTGCGGCTCTGGAGCCTCATGTGGCTCTTTGAGTCCTTTGCCATAGCTCCATATAGCTTTAAAAAAATACTGAAATAAAGAGTTATTTTCTTACAGAGGCTATGATTAATGGCAAATAAAATCATGATATAACAAATAAATCACGTTATGCACCTTCCTACTTCATCTCCTGCAACATCTACAGACTATCAACTTTCCTGCACCTGTGGTTAACCTTAAGTTTTCCATCCCTGGTAAGATAACTAAACCAACAGAAACACTATTCTGGAAGTAAACAGTGATTTTAATTGTGTGGGAACAGATTCATTTAACTACCAATGTGCCGGTTATATATGCATGCTTTATGTGTGGCAAGAAATTAGCAATTAGCATGTGTTGACCACATGATCATGCATTAATATATTAAATACATTAACATAAAAAATAATATTTATATAAATTGTGTTCATGTAAACTGAAATGCGTAAGAATTTTAAGATGCAAGACACGGTTTTGTTGTTATTTTTTATGTCAATTTATTTTAAACTGTTTTTAAGTTGCCATTTACTTGATCAATATAAATCAAATCAATTTTCCAGCTCCAGGAGGACTTTATTCGGGGTGAGATGAGGTTAAATGGCTCCTTTGAGAGTAAAGGTTGCAGACCCCTGCACCAGTGGGACAGGACTGCCATGCAAGGCGCTAGTCGACCACTGGGAGCAACTTAGGGTTTAGTGTCTTGCCCAAGGACACTTTGACACATAGTCAGGTACTGGGATCGAACCCCCAACCTCTCGATCAGAAGACGACCCACTACCACCTGAGCCATGGTCGCCCGGACTAAAGAAACCAAAGAAAAGAAAAGAAGAAAAAAAAAAACAGAGAATGAATGAGCAGGTGCAGAGGAGGCCGAGGAGAAAGAGAGACATATTTTGTTTTGGCTTTTTGTGGTGCAGATTTGCTTTTAAACACAGACAATTTATGATCTGAACCTTATTCAAGCTTTGACCAGAACTAGCCAAAGCAAAAGTGAAACATACAGGTCCGACAGACATTAGGTATGTATATCAGAGCCCGACCTGAAACTGACAATTAAAACCTATTTTTACTCATACAAATGACATATTTACGGTTGTTTTAGTGATAATCCTGCTTTTATTAATATACTGATAATGTCAACATCGGATCAGCGCACGGCGAAACAAACGCAGGTCAGCAGTGGATTTATTTACATAATCCATGTATCAAATATAAGGATAATCCATGTTCTTGTGCAAAAAAGGGTTGATTTAACAGTGGATGCTTGTGTTTCAAGCCTGTCTTTATTTGTTCCCTCTCTACTCTGAGGACAGCACACTGACAGCTGAAGAGCAACCCCCCCCCCATTTATTTTTTATTTTTTCTTCAGCACACACTCACACAGAGCTGTTGCTGGACATAGAATCATACATACATTATATTGGTATGTAATCCTTATCGCGTGTATTAGTGAAATGCATTTTTTATTTGTATTTTTCACAGTATTGAAACTGATACCATTGCTGGTCGACCAATGAAAATCTTGGTGACCATGACGGCATTGACTAAACGACCAAAGTTGGCAACCCTAGTTTTTTTATATTACAACACACTTTTCTTTTTTTTTTTTTTATACATGTTTTTAGATTTTCCCTTTTTTTTTGTTGTTACATTTAGATATTTTTTATCGTGTTTTTCAGATTTTCACGTGTTTTTTTAGATTTCACATTGGTTTTTTTTAGATTTTCACAGTTTCTCATGTTTTTTCAATTTTAAAGTTTTTTTCAGATTTCAGTGTTTGTTATGTTTTTTGTTTTATGTGACAGACGTATGATGGCTCATTGATCACATCAGATCTGTCAGTGTGTTTACAAACATTAACACCATCCAATATCAGGTTGACAAAAACAAATTTCATCTTTTAAAAAATTGCGTAAAATTTTATGCTTTATATTTTTAATCGACTTAATTTTGTAGCAGATTTATTTGACTGAAACCCTGATGTCATTTAGTTGACTAAAATGTACAACTGAAATAGTCCTGATGACTTAATTTTAACTAAAAGTAAATTGCATTTTGGTTTCCAATATATTGGGTTTTATATATTTGAGCAGAAGCACACAAATGCACATCAAATCCGAACAATCAGTCAAAAACTAAAATTGTCAAATAAACATACACAAAAAGGAGAACAGCAAATACATAAAATCAACACATACACTACCGGTCAGTCAAAAGTTTTAGGACACCACACTTTTTCCAGTTTTTACTGAAAATTATTCAGTTTATAGTAAATAAAAGCATAGAACAAATAAGCAATTTGAGTTGAACAACTCAAAATGGAATAACTTTGTAGACCAAAATGTATTCTAAACATTTGACCCAAGTACAGTGTTCCAAAACTGCTTTAATGCAGACAGAGGGAGTTGTAAGTAACCAAAAAAAGTTGGAACACCTGTAGGAATTAGTAGCACCAGCTTTCAAGGATGATTCAACTTTCATTGCTGCAGAACAGCTTTAAATTGTTAACCCACTTTGTGTTCCCTGAAAAAGGCCTATTTGTATAATTTGGAAATTTTAATTTTCACTCATTCAGCAGTGATAGCTCAATAACCATCATTCCCAATCTTTACCATTCTCAAAATCATAGTTCTTGAAAATCAGCAAATGGCCCCCATACATTTTCAGATGTTTCCTGTTTCCTATTCATCATGCAGCTAATTTGAACATCATTCAGATTTGCCTTATCCAGTATGTAATATTTGTACTGTTATTTTTTTCCCTTAAACATTACATTTTGGCATGTAGTAGACACATTTCAATCAGTTTCCGTTCATTTTTAGTAAACTTGTGTTTTTTGGGTATAACCCTTAAATGCAAAATTCAGGAGTCATTGGAATATAAAAATAAATTAAAAAAAACAACTAATTTGATACTTTCCCAAAATTGTCTGGCTCTCCAACATTGCCACATGCAGTGTATTAAAGTTCCTTTCCAAACTAATTTTCATTTTAGTTAGGGATGCACCGAATATTCGGTGGCAGAATACATTCGGCTGAATATTGCAAAAAAAAAGCCTCATTTGGCCTTCGGTTTAGTGAGTTAAAAGCAAGGCCGAATAGTAGCGTGTGACGCAATGACCTAATCAAACAACGTGCAGTGATTTTGAGTTGGAAAAGTGTGTGAGCGTTGCTGCAGGAGCGCAGCAGCTGCTCCTCCTTTACGCACACAAACACAACCAGACTCTCTCCTATCCACTTACCGCTCTTCGTCATCCGTTACCGAGCCCGTTGTTGGGTCTCACTGCATAGGCTGGTGTAGCATTAGCATGGAGTGCTAACAGCTGATGTGTGTAAACAATGTGTCCGTGGCTCCAAGCAATGACTCCCCACATGATAGGCAGCAGAAAAAGTAGTGCAGTTTGGGCATCCAGTAGTTCAGTTTGCATTTACATATATGGCAATATAAAATAATTTATATTCTATATTACACCACAGTGTTTGTCTAAAATATAAGATAGTTGGAGATTGATGAGCTCACATTCTAGGAGGCGTGTTAGGTGACATCACCTGCCAAAGTGGGCAAAATCCAACTCGCCCATTTGGAGCTGACTTTTTACTAAATGTGGAATAACAAGGGAGGGAGGAAACAAAACAGTTTCAACTTTGGCCCTCTGAATAAGGCTCGGGAGATAAACAAACGTCGAAAAACCTTGTATCCTATTTTTAAGGAAAACTGACAGAAAGGCAGACATTCAAAAATGGTCGTAGACAAGCTTTACATATCGACGGGCAACTGTTTAGGGATTCTAACATCACCCCGTTTTTACTAAAAAAAAACAAACAAACAGAAAAAAGACAAAACAGGTGATGTATGAGTTAATTCACTCACTGCCATTGGCGTACATATACGTAATTTTAAAACCGAATGTTCACTGCCATTGACGGATGTACGTCAATTGTTTTTTTTGGGTTGCTAGTAATCACTGTGGCGGAGGTCCCTCATCAATATCTAAGCTGCAGTGTGATGTAGTGACCAACTATTGTCCTAAAGGTGGCAGCAGAGCACCTTTGGATGATAGATTAGTAGGGATGTAACGATTCACTCAACTCCCGATACGATTCGATTCACGATACTGGGTTCACGATACGATTCTCTCACGATTTATTTTACAAAATGGGACTGTATAAAATGACTGAAAAATATTTCTTTATTTTTTTTGGGAAAATACTATACTGTTTTTCATTGTCAAAAGAATCCCTTGATAAACTATTCAAAACAATGCAATTTAACTAAAAATAAATCTTGAATGAAATAAATAAAGGAATAATACAAATGAAGAAGCAGCTTATTATTTAAATTCTGGTTCTATAGTAAACAATACAAAACTGCATAATAGTTCTTTTTCTTTTTAAAAGTGTAACTGAAAATGTATTTTGTGCCTTAATAATTGGATTTAAACAGTCATTTTACTGTATTTAGGTCAGATATTTGTTTGAACCAGCAGAGGGCGCTGGTTCAATTTTCACAGCATTGATGTGAATCGCCATGGCTGATGGTGTAGGAAGTAAGTCTGACAGAGATTTTGATTATTTTACACGTTTGAGCATTGATTCCTTGAAAGAATTTTTGCGTAAAATTAGTATCGGTCTCCAAGGCAGAAAGACCGAGTTAGCTGCCAAAGCTAACTTCCTGACTTTTCAAAGTGTTTCAGCTGATGGCGTTACTCGAGTTCGCTTATCAACCTGTCCATCTTGTGCACTTCTTTCAGATTTGTAAATTGAATTAAAATAATAGCCTAATAAAAATAATCATGGACCTGGTTAGAGAATGGTGTACCTCGTAAATGTACCTTTTCAAAGTCAGAACTCGTACTGTCCTTTTCACACTCGGAAATCTCGATTGTCCCATCAATAATAATTAGTGATGCACTGAATATTCGATAACCAAATATATTCGGCCAAATATTGCAAAAAAAAGCCGCATTCGGCCTTTGGTGGAGTGAGTTTAAAGCAAGGCCGAATAGTAGCGTGTGACGCAAGGATGCAATCAAACAATGTGCAGTGACTGAGTGAGCGCGCGTTGCTTCAGAACCAGAGCAACAGCAGCTCCTCCTTTCCACACACAAACACAGCCAGACTCTCTTCTTTCCGCTCTCAGTCGTCTGTCACCGCATAAAAGTTTGAAGCTGTCCAATTCCACAACCGAGCCCGTTGTTAGCGCTGTGAGCCACAAATTCGTAAACATTGCCATTGTTTCCTCCTCAGTTCACAAGCGATGTTGGGTCTCGCTGCATAGGCTGGTGTAGCATTAGCATGGTGTGCTAACAGCTGATGTGTGTGAATAATGGCAGTGGCTCCAAGCAGTGATTCCGAACACGATCGGCAGCAGAAAAAGTAGTAGATAGTAGGAGAGGGGGGAGCTCACATTCTAGGAGGCGTGTTTGGTGACGTCACCTGCCAACTTGGGCTAAATCCAACTCGCCTGTTTGGAGCTGACATTTTACAAAATCTGGAGTAACTAGGGAGAGAGGAAACAGAACTTTTTAAACTTTGGCCCTTTGAATGAGGCTAAAGGAATGTATATCACTGTAGCAAAACCATTATAAAGATATTTTTTTTCATCATACCTCCCCTTTAATGTACTTTAGTTTTTTTTGGAATGCATGTTTTGTTTTATTTGAAGGGCTAATATAAATGAAAAACTTAATTGTGCTTTTTTTGAAAAGCAAAGGCTACTGGAAATTTTAAAAAAAAATAGGAGTATTCAATAAACATTCTCTTTTAAAAAAAAAAAAAAAAAAAAAAAATGTCTAAAATATATATTCTGGGCTATTTATACACTATTAAAAAAAATAGCGAAAAACTTAACAACCGCATTCGGCCAAACGTTCGGCCGGGCCGGTCTTGGGGGGGGTCTTCTGAGGCGGGTGGTGCGGGCCATGCCCTACCATGCCTGTGGGTGTGGCACCGGGTGGCCCCCGGCTTGGGCGGCGCCCTGCGAGCCGGGCTCTGCGGTGTGGCTGGGCCCTTTGGTGGGGGGGACTGGGGGGGCTTTCTTGGATGTGGTGTGGGGAGCGGTGGCTTCTCTCAGCCTGGGATCTTGGGGGCGTCTGGGGGGTTGCTCGGCCGTCGGGGGGGTGGCCTGGGGCTCCCTGGCCCCCACTCTTTCTGCTGGCCTGGCTGCATCTGCCGGCCTGGGGCAGTTCCTGGGTTTGCGTAGCGGTTTTTTGCACATATACTGGTCTACGATGCACTGGCACGCCTTGGGATGTGGGATAAAACTCATACTGGGCTTAACTTTAGACACATTAATCCAAAATACCTGTTTTAGGTACTACCACTAACTCATTCCCCCTGTTCACAGCCACCACCATTACAGCGAAGCTTCACACTTGTCACTATACTGGCTTGATTACACAACATAATAAGCACAATATATTCTACAACTTCACATCTCACCCTCACTGTAAAACGATCTATTCTTCCCCACCCTTTCTATTTCCTACCTTGAGTCTCTCCTCCCTGCTCCCTTTCCCCTCCCCCTCCCTCTCCACTTAGGTGTAACACTGCTCTCCCTTTTTATATCCTCCCTCTAATGAAAGATTTCTTACCCTTCCTTAGGGAGGGCTGGTGATGGTCACAATTAAGCAATAAAATAAATCAATTTATTTTATTGCAATAACAAAACATGCATTGCTGTCTCATAATGATTGCACTTCTTGTAGTGTTGACCTTTGACAGCATGTGCAGACAAGAGGAAAAAAAAAAAAAAAGTGAAGTATCCAGCAACTCACAGCACCACATACTAACACAGAACATGTGTGTACCTGAGAGGATTATTGATGTTGCGATCATGAGATAAAACCATCAACTAACTGTGCCAAACAGGTCATCTTTGCGTGTTGGGAGGAAAAGGAAGTTATGTCCGTGTGATTGACGGTGGGAAGTGCGGATACAGTAAGCAAGTGTGTGTGTGAGAGACAGGGGAGAGAGAGAGCGCTGATCACTTTTTTTCTGGCCTTATCATAGACAGTGCCGCTTTTAAGGTTTAAATGATCAACTTTGAGAGTTAATAAAGGATGAGTTCACCCAGAATGTAGGCTTATTCCAGAAATTAACAGCTTTGATTTTGCCCCGCTAAATGAGGACGTGTAGGACAGTCATCTGCTGCTGCCCTCTCTCTGTAGCGACGTGTAGGACAGTCATCTGCTGCTGCCCTCTCTCTGTAGCGGGGGAGGGGCTGCTGCCTCAGAATTACAGACAGTGACGGCCAGTTGCTGCTTTTTTTAAAATTTTTATTATTGATACATGCACTCCATACAACTATTATAATATATACAATTCACACATTTACCCGTTTATATAAAACATATAAATTATTTAGTCAAATTTACATATAGAAAAAAATACTTGTACTTAAATCAAAAGATTTAAGGATTCAAAAATGTCCAAAGTTTCCACTGCTCTTTTGTCTTATACTAAAGAGGTCTTATATTGGTCTGTTTTTTTTTTTTAAAAGTGGTGCAATTTTTGTGGCTTTAGGCTCCAATTATATTTATGTGTATAATATATTTCCTACAATATAAACACGTTCAAAATATGACTTTTTTATAGTTTCTATTTCCACTGTATCCAGAATAATAATATTTTTTCTCAACAAGAACTGTTGATTGATTTGTCACATGACTGCTCCAGGGTTTGAGGTTGTTTTATTTAGTTTCACATCTACCTGGGCTGCAGCTTGTTTGTAGTGTTATTTCAGCAAGTTTCAGTTTTACAGTTACAGTTCAGCAACCAAATTAAACTGAATCAACTAAGTGAATTAATAAAAATGGCCCATGAAAAGGCATTTTTCAAGTGAAAAAAATTAATCAAGTGAAATCTGTGACTTGTTGACCTGCACAACTCAAAGAATCGGAATCGAGAATTGTTTAGAACACGACTTGAAATTGAGAATCGGAATCAGATCAGAATCTTTAAAATCCAAATGATGCCCAACCCTAATGGAGATTGAACAACCCATCTAAAAAAATAATACACCTTCTCCCCTGTGCATAAATATTTCTCCTGAATTGACTTCTTTCTTTCAAACAATTTCATCGCACATAAGATTTCCTCTCAAATATATCCTATAATTAATAGCGATCGTGCCCCAAAATCCCTCACCCTGCAGTGTGACTTTAGTCAAATATTATCCTCACTATGGCGCTTTAACACTTCATTACTTTATGATATTGAATTTTAAAAATAATAAGGAAAGAATGGGAGGATTTCTGTTAACAAACGACTCCCCGGAAGAAGCACAGTCCTTACTGTGGGAAACTGACAAGGCTGTCATCAGAGGGAAGATTATATCATACTCTTTTTTTATAAGAACACACACCCAACACAGCATAACGTGGATGGCTGTTCATCATAGGAATGGGATCCACACAAGGTTCCTGCTGCTTAACAGAAGGTTTTCCTTGCCTCCATGATGAATTCATGTTGGGTGTGGGATACATATGTGTGTGTATTTACGTATATATGCATATGTGTGTATCCATAAAATGAAGAGTCCGTCCTTAAGACTGCTCTACTGTAAAGTGTCTTGAGATACCACTGGTTATGATTTGGCGCTATACAACATAAAAGATTGATTTGATTGATGATTGATAGATTGACGAAAAAAACAGAGAAACAGATTGAAGAAATATGAAGAAAATATAAGAAATTACAGAAGAATACACAGCAAACCCGTACTGAACTTCTTTTTAAAAAAACAAAAAAAAAAACTTAATCGGGATTACATCCTATCTAAAAAAAAAAAAAAAAAAAATTTCATTTTGCAACAATTACGATACAAAAACTTTTTACGCTCCAAAGAAAATTCCTTTATAGCAGCAATTTTAATAACTCTGGTCAAACTTTAACACACCTCAGGTCATTAATAAGGTTTTTCATGATTATCATCAAAACCTATACTTATCAACTTAAACCCTGACCTGAAGATAGTAAAAACTTCCTCAATAAACTTAAATCTACACAGTCACATAAAACAGAAAACCACCTTAGACTCATTCATTAAACCATGCATGAACACAAAATGCATTGGTATCTGTCGACAGGCAAAGACCTGGTCCAGATGGGTTTCCCTGCTGATTCTTCTAAAAACACTTCTGGATAATGTGGCTCCGCTTTCTTCACAGTAGTAACAGAGATTAAAAACTAAAGGTTACGTAGAAGGTCACATGAAGACAACGAACAGTTAAATTATTACTTAACCCAGCAAGATCCCCATGTTCCCCCAAGATACCGTTCATTTAACTTAATAACACACAGGAACATAAAATGATTTCAAAGCACTCACTTCCAGGTTAGAGAATGTAGTATTAGAGGTATATATATATACCAAGACCCAAACAGGATTTGTTAAAAATAGGACACTCCACAGACAATGTGGGAAGAACTTGATCACTTGATCAACATGGCACAAAAAATCTAAAAAGAAAACATAAATATTGACTCAACCCAGAAAAAAGCATTCAATAGAGTCAATTGGTCATCTTCCTCCTTGCTGTCTCAGGCAAATGTGGCTTTGGAGAATCATTCATACAATGGATATTCACCCTATACTCTAAACCTAAGGCCTCAGTAACCACAAACAAAATAACATCCCAAAGCTTCACACTGCAGAGGGGAACCAGACAAGACTGTCCACTCTCACCTTTGCTTTTTGCAATATTTGTTGAACCTCTCGCAGCAGCTTGACGTCAGAACTCTGTTATTAAAGGTTTCCACTCATCCATCTCAGAACACAAAATGAATCCTTATGCGGATTATATTTTACTGCATTTGCAAGACTCTAATCCTCATTAGAAGAAGTATTTTATCCAAAAACAGCATCTCTAAACTATCAGACTATTCCATTAACTGTTCAAAATCATCAATCCTCCTCTTAACAAAAAAATAATGGAATCCTGCAAACCAAAACCCACAATACCCTTCCCCCACAAATACAATTAAATATCTAGGCTTAAGTATATCATCAAATTTAAATTAACTAATTAAACTAAACATGGATCCGCTGTTGGATAAAGTCACAGAAGATCTGCGGAGATGGAACAATCTCCCCATCTCACTCCTTGGCAGAATAGCTTCAGTTAAAATGAAAATCTTACCTAAAATAAACTATCTGTTCTCTATGATCCCACTGAAACCACCAACGCAAGATTAGATTGTGCAATTACAAAATTTTATGTGAGGAAAAAAAACCCACAATACCCTTTCAACCCTTCAGAAAAAAAAGCGAGGGTGGTTTAGAAGTCCCTAACTTCATGCATTATTACCTAGCAAACCAAATATTATCGTTAACAGACTGGCTAGAACCAAAATAATACTACAACAACTGGCTAGAAAAAGAACAGTTAGACTGTAAACATATTAAACTCTCCGATCTCCATTTTATTTCTGCGACCCTCAAATGTCACAACTGCTTTAAAATCCCACTGATTGCCTCCACCCTTATTGTGTGATGGAAAGCCCTGGATGCAAATGTCCAACCTAGCATGCTGTCTCCAATTTGGCACAACCCCGACTTTGTAAATAGAAAAACACCGCTCTACCTGAAAACATGGGAAGAGCGCTCCAAGACCTCTTTGAAAATGACAGGCTCAGGACAAATAAAAATCTAACCCAAACATTCAATATAAATACAAATAATTTTCTACAGTACTTCTCCCCAACAGACATCTGCTCTCAGTGCACCCAGAGAACAGCTGATTCTTATTTACATGCCTTATGGTTTTATTCCCCAGTACAGCAGTTTTGGTTTGTAATTACTGAAAAACTGTCCTTCATTTTGGACTGCAGGATTCCTCTATCTCCTATGTCTGATAGGAGACCTGACGTTGCTTAATCTTCCAGCAAACCAATCGCAATCTATGCTTTTTTTTACCTCTATATATGTGGATAAATGTTGTGTTAAATGTAGGAAAATGTGCTAAATATGAGAAAAGTGAGATAAATAATGAAAATGTGTTAGCTAAACTTTTATACTAAATTTTCACACTAGGCACTAGTGAAGCTGTTTGGTGGTGCTTTCAGTTCTACTTTATTAATATCGCACAAATTACAACAAAGTCATCTCAAAGCGCTTAACAAAGTCTATAGTAAGAAAGAAAGAACCCAACAAGATTCACATGAACAAGCATTTAGCGACAGTGGGAAGAAAAAACTCCCTCCTTTTTATAGGAAGAAATCCCCAGCGGAACCAGTTTCAGAGGTAGCAGCCATCTGCGTCGACTGGTTGGGGTTAGTGGACAGAAGGGCAAACAGAATAGGATAGAAGGATAGTCCATCAGAGTGTCCCAGGCAAGTTGAGCCATATACCAATGATCAGTCCAGCTGAGAGTCTCAGACTAGTTGAGCCGTGAACCATTGCTCAGTCCATCTGAGTGTTCCAGACTAGTTAAGGCACGAGCCATCGATCAGTAACTGCCAGCTCCAGCATCAAGACACCTAAAACAGAAAAAAGAGTCTTTGGAGGGCGAGGAGAAGGCACAGAATGCAGAAAAAACATGATCAACTATGACACTCGTTCCTAGTGGTTAGGTTAATATTAAATGTCTAGTGGCATCCTCCATGCTCTCAAATGCTACCACTGCAGATGAGGTTTGTCTTGTACTGGTTGCATGTAATAATATATGGGGTGGACATCAGTGTGAAGCAGTGTGAGCAGTATGATGGGCTATGCAACGAGGAACAGAAGTGGGGGGTTGTCTGTCATAGGACATTGATAGCTGCTCTCTGTTGAGATATAATATGAATCAAAGGTAAGAGCAATGATGGCGCTCAATCTTTAAATCTAGTTACAGTTTAGTTTCATACAGTGATCTACTATAGTGTACTCATCTCTCAGAGTTTAAGCAGGCTAATATTCTAAATTTAAAGGATAACGAGAAGTGCTCTGAAAGATCCTCTTTTTATTTCCCCCCCCCCCCCCCCAATTTGCTGTTGCGTCTGCTCTCCCGGTGGGTTGGGTGATTAAAAAAAAAGAAAAAAAAAAATGGCATTAAAAAGTCTTAAAACATATTGAATTTAATTTCACTGTAGCTGTCAGAACCCTGACATTACATGTAGTGTAGTTCACTTACAGGTGCAGTGTAAATAATGTCAGAGCCATTGACTGACTTGTGATGTACTTATTTTCTGGAGCTATGACTCGTATATTGTTTCTAAAAGTGTAGAATTCATCTTTTGTTTTTGGCTGTGGAAAAGGAAATAAAATCGCAATGATCGTTCTTATTAAAACACAGTACATCAGAATCTCAATATATATTCAATTGGTACCAAATTACTGTGATAAATTTGAATCAGGAGGACAAAAGCATATTATCTCAGCTCTAATATGCAATCTAAATATGTGAGTAGTTCTCTCTTTTTCACATTGCAACGTACAAGACACCGTCAGGAGACCCGAAACAACATATACAATTATTTACAAATGTTATACATTACAGCGTTGTGTGTGTTAGGAAAATAAAATAGATAAATGAATACATTATAAAATAAATTAAAGCTGCAAGCAGCGATGACCGCAGAAATTTTAAAGTGTTGAGACATAGTTCACCATTTTCTAGGATTATATTGCAAACTGTCCTGCAATGTTCTGTGCAAATATATTGTCTATGATTTCCGTTTAACAATAGGTGGTACTATGACTATGAATGACGGTTAGGTATACCATTACTCATACAAATAAAAGCTGCTACTGTATAATTAATTAACATCGACTTAGTCTACAAACTCTTAATAACTTCCATAAGCGTAGCACATCATCCAAGTGAACAGGTTGCAAAGGGGAATATTTAGATTCAACTTTATTGTCAAGATTGTTTTATAACAAACAAATAAATGTGTGTGTTTAAAATACAAATATGAATGAATGCAAGACGTATTTCTATAAAAATTTGTAAAAGCAAGGTGTGTGTGTGTGTTCAATATCTCATGATGAGACATCACATCACTCTTTACAGTGATGTGATGATGTCATAAATAACTTTTACTTCAGTGATGATGCCAGAATTTTGCAGAAGTTGATGATATCACATATCCAATTCCCGCAAAATCAAATTTTTCACCAGTCCTAATATTCATTCAAATTTTCAAGTTTAAACATGTATAGGTCCTCAAAAATGCAATGACTTTTTTGTAAGAAAAATATTAAAAATGAGGTACATTACAATAGTTGTGCTTGGGCCCTAATAAATAGACATAATGGGCCTGTACTACGAAGCTGGATTTCCTCTTATTGCGCTAACTTCCAGGATTTAATCCGTGTGCTGTTAACTATTTACTATCACTATCACCATGGTAACTTAGGCTGAACAGCTAACCTGGTCAAGAGTAGGTTTTGTTCTGGCTCGGATATGAGCAAGTGTGCAAGTCCTACCTCCTGACCAATCAGTTCTCTTGGAGAAGGACCTGCCCGGAATAGGTGGGTCATTGCTATGTGGATCTGATGGGACAGCTGACAGACAAGAGAGAATATTTAGGCATCAATGCAATTCTTTAATTTACTCAATGACATCCTATAGGAAACATAGTTTTATCTGATGGACTGACCTACATTAGTCAGCTAGTAAAGCCTGCGTGCGTTGGATGCTCTGTGACCAATAAATTATTGCATTCATTCGTGTATTCTGTAGTGACGCTGAGCGCCTCAGTCTTTTAAGATAATACAGGCTGTATAAAATACAAATATTGTCCACCTTATGATGTAGGCTGAGCTGAATGAATGCAGCATCAGAGCCACAGAATGCTTCCAAAATGAGGCAGATACATGAATCTGTGCTGTAATAAAGTGAAACTGATCAGTGCCCGTTTATTCTCTTGTGAATTTTTTACTGTATAATTTCACTAATCAATTATCTACCTGCATTCTTTCCTTCCTGCTTTTTCTGCAGCGACAGTGTTGTTTTTGGTCTGAAATATGGATTTAAAGTGTTATTTTTAAAGAATTGTTCCTCAATTGGGACGTAAGTCTGCACTGCTTCTCTGTGTTTGTGATTGCTCTGACGGTGCAAGCTCCGCCCCTTTCATGTGAGCTTGCATGTAGCCAGGCTGAAATCACCTGGGTTAAGTGAACATGTTGATAACCTGTTTATAGTACAGCTGCTCTGTGAGGGAGAGATATCAGGATATTTATTTAGCTTTGTAGTATAAGCCCAAAGAAATGCATACATACATAAATAAATATAAAAACATTGTGCAAAAAGAAGTAGGTAGCCCTGGCAATGTTTGCAATGTATTCAGAGTAACATTGTGGTGTGGGTCAGACTTCCACAGATGTGACCGTGGTCCAGCTTTTTGGTTCAGATGGAAGAAGGCAGAATGTCATGCCTCCACCTCCTCACCTTCCACCGAGAGCTGCTGGTGTCCAGGCTGAGGAGCATCCAGTGCATCCTGGACAACCTGCTGGCCTCTGGCTACTTCTGCGAGGAAGACATTGAGATTGTTCAGCAAGCAAACACCAAAGCAGATCAGGTGAACACCCCTCCCCCCTCCTCCTGAGCCATCTCCCAATCAAAGATGACTGCTTCACAAAAATGAAGTCAACTCATCAAAACAAGAATCGAGAAAAGTTTAAATGTTTTTCAGGTACGCAAAATCTTGGATCTTCTTCGGTTTAAAGGCGAGGAGGCCTGTGAATACTTCCTTTTCGTCATATATAAAGTATATGATGCGTACATAGACCTTCAGCCGTGGCTAAAGGAGATCAACTACAGCCCGAGCACAGAAGTAACAAGAATAGAAGTGGTGAACACAGATCCCAGTAAGTATTGATTCATAGTTGCAAGCAATCTATAGTAATCCATATGCAAAGGTTAAAATAAATGGTGCATTGTAAAGAAGATTTAATATACTAAGAGGAAATAGACAGGGAGACCCTCTTTCCCCTCTATTATTTACTATATTTACAGAGGTGTTAGAGGCAATAAGAAAGAATATGAATATAAAAACATAACAGGTAGGAAATGAAATGCATAGTCTGGCACTTTATGCAGATGACATAATTGTCTCTCTTACTTCACCAGAAGAATCTGTAAATTAATTAATGGAAACAATTGATGAATATAGTGCAGTCTCAGGGTATACATTGAGCAAAAATAAGTGTGAATCATTTGTAATAGCAAAACAAATTAGTCAAGCTCTTAAAGTGAAATATAAGCTTAGGTGGGACGCACAGTAAATAAAATATTTGGGTATTAAGATTAGTAAGAACTTAGAAGAGCTGTATAACAGTAATTATGATGTGTTAGAAAACAAATTACAATGGGACTTAAATAGATGGAAGCTAATACCAGATGGAATACTGAGCGGAGTGGAAACACTAAAAATGATGGTACAGTACTACTGTCAAATTTTATATGGAATAATAGAAGGCAGAGAATAAAATTTAAAACTTTACTACAGTAGAAAGAAGGAGGAGGATTAGGTATTCCTAATTTGCAAAACTACTTTTATGCTACACAGTCTTAAAATCAAGCAATGGACGAAAGGGGAAACCGAAGTCAAATGGATTCAATTAGAACAAGAAGTAGCCAAGTTATCAATAGGGACATTACCGTTTATAAGTAAAAAAAAAAAAAAAAAACATTGGAAAGACGAGGTGGACAGAATGTATGTATTTTAAACACTATTAAAAACTGGAAGCAGGAGTGTAAAATACTAAAGATAAATAGTGAATGTGTACTCTTCAGGGAAATGGCACACAATCCTGACTTCATACCAAATAAGTCTGACAAAATATTAGATTTGAGGGCCAGAAAAGGGCTAAAACATACAATTAATTACAAACAATTAGGGATGTAACAATTAATCGTAAGGCAGTTAAAAATTGATTCATAGGTGTCACGATTGACATCGATACTTTGAAAATTGAATCGCAGTACTTTTTTAAACAGCAGTGGGCGCTATGTATTTATCCCTTCTCTTGTCCAGCAGTGTACGCGGCGGGCGGAATGTGCTACTACTTTCTTTCTGGCCGCCTTCTTAAACATGTTTATAAATGATTCCTTACCCCTTTAGCACCGAAAGAATATCTGTAATATTAGGTTACCAGTGCCCTCTGCTGGTCCAAACAAATACCTGACGTAAATCGGTGCAACGATGTTTTTTTTTTTTAAGTCCAATTGTTAAGGCACAAAATACATTTTCAGTTGCACTTTTAAAAAGAAAAATAACTATTATGTTGTTTTGCATTATTTAATATAGAACCAGAATTTAAATTATTAGGCTTCTTCTTCATTTGTATTATTCCTTTATTTAATTCATTCCAGATTTATTTTTAGTTAAATTGCATTGTTTTGAATAGTTTATCAAGGGATTCTTATGACAATGAAAAATATAAGTAAAATAGTAAAGTGTATTCTGTTTTTTCCCCCCAAAAAATAAAAGAATACTTTTCAGTCATCATTTGACTACAGTCCCATTTTGTAAAATAAATCGTGAGAGAATTGTATCGTGAACCCAGTATCGTGAATCGAATCGTATTGGGAGTTGAGTGAATCGTTACATCCCTACAAACAATACATTAGTTTCTTTTGAAACAATATCTGCAACTTATGAACTAGACCAAAACATTTTTTTAAGTTTTTACAGCTAAGTTACCTTATGCAACACGCAGAGATGAATGAAACGTCAAATGAAGTATTTGGTCCAAAGTACCAAGAAAGCTAAAGGAAATTTCTCCAATATTTATGAAATATTACAAAAACATTGTTTAATTGGAAATAAGTTAAGAGAAAATGGGAAAAAGATTTAAACATTAGCATTGAGGTTGAGGAATGGAAAAAAATCTTGTATGGAAACCGAAAGATGACTTTTTCCAAATATTGGAGAGAATTTGCATGGAAGGTAAGCAAGAGTCATTTTATCACACCCTATCAATGTGAAAAATACTCTGCTTATGGCACTAAATGTTGGAGAGGGTGTGGAGAGGAAAAGGCAAATTATATACACTAGTACAGTGCCCGTCAGAAGTATGCATTCATAAAGTGGTGTATTTTTCTGTAATGTATGTTTTTGGAGTCATTATGTGTATTTTTGTATATTTCTGTTGTGTTTTTGTGCATTTTTTTTGTATAATTGTAGTTTTTTGTTGCCATTGTAGTGTGATTCTGCAGTCATTTTGTGTATTTTTGTATTTTTTTTTGGTGTAGTTTTGTGCATTTCTGTTGTCATTTTGTGTATTTTGTATAAATATTTAGTTTTCTGTTGAGTCATTTTCATATTTTTTTGTTGTTTGGTGTATTTTTCTGTAATGTATGGTTTTTGGAGTCATTTTGTGTGTTTTTGGAGCCTTTTTGTGTATTTCTGTTGTCGTTTTGTGTACTTTTTCTATAAATATTGTTTAGTTTTTATTGTTTTATTTTACGCATTTAGTATATTTTTATCATAAATAATGTGTGTGTGTGTCTACCTCCATCTCCTCCGTGCGTTATCTCACATACGCGTGTGCGTCATGCACATAATTCGTTGCAGGTTGTTGAGAGGTCAAAAAAAAAAAACCTACGCAACTCTCTCTCTCACCAGCTCTGTCTGCGTTCAGCATGTACATCCTGGTGCAGTGCACGCACGCGCATCAGCTATTTGTGTACATTGTAGCTGCTAGCATCTTTCTTAACACATAGACTAATATAAGAAGAAACACTCACCCTTACGCAGAACAAACAATGTGTTGCGGACCCATCCACTCACAAAAAAAGCAGATAGTTTGTGATATGGTCGGCTAATGGCCATCAGCACAGCCACCGCCCATAGTCAATAGTGCCTTTTGAAAACATAATATAGGGTCTTTCTTACCAGTGACACCAGTATAGTGCAATTTTCCAGTAAACAATATATTGGTTCCTTCAACAAACAGTGACAAAATTTCTGTGAAGACGTACCTGCACATTTTAGTGAAAAAGCAGAAAAGGTTTTGAAAAAAAATTGATACTTAGCGGGAGCATATCGATAATCGATCGTGTGGAAAAATATTGCGATATATTGCCGTATCGAGATAACGTCGCACTCCTACCTTCAACGTGGAGGGGGAATACCCCTTGTTCAGAAGTGAATGTAGGATTGCAGGAACCAAGTAGTGCAAGGGTCCACATTATTACTCGATCACCAGGCCGAGAATGGCTGGACTAATGTGCTCTGACCTAAGTTATAGTATTAGAGCAAAGATACGTTTGTGTTTCCATTAAAGTTTGAGAAAAAAGGGCAATTGTGTGGAAATATTATAAGGAGAGCAGACTAAAGCTTAGGCTCCTTGACTGTGGGGCTATAATTCCAATGAATTGCATTTAAACCATTACGTCCACATTTGTTTTTTTTTATTTTGACTTTAATTACTTTAATTAGTTTTTAGGTGAACAAATGCTTTTGGCCACAAAGTAACTAACAGGAACTAATCGCTGACCAACCCTTTTCCAGTCAGCAGGTACTCTGAGAAGATGAGACATGAAATGAGCCGAGACTCCAACTTCATAATGTCATACGGCGAGTGTGAGGAGACTCGACTGGAGGAGCTTTACATCGACACTCAGATGGAGATGTTAAATGAACGCAATGAGAGTCTAGGCTTTCTGCACAGCCTGGACCAGCTTTTGGGAGACCAAAGGGAGGCTATGTTTAATCCCCAAGGTGAAATTATTTATGTGATGGGTGATGCTGGTATGGGAAAGTCCATTCTCTTGCAGAAGCTCCAGAATCTGTGGTCCAAGAAGGAGCTGCAGACAGATGCCATCTTCTTCTTTAACTTTCGCTGTAGGATGTTCAGCATGTTAAAGAGCTCAGATCCAATCTCACTCAGAGAGTTGTTATTTAGACACAACTGCTTCCCAGACTATGATCCAGATAATGAGGTGTTTGAATACATACTACGCTGCCCGGAGAAGGTGATTTTCACATTTGATGGCTTTGATGAGATCCAGGCAGATGTCGGTGTGATGAATGTGTTGGAGGTGGCATCACCAGAGCACAGGGCCAATCCTTTGCAGCTGCTCATCAGCCTGCTCACTGGGAAACTTCTCCAGGGCTCCCAGAAAGTGCTGACAGCACGCACCGGCATCGAGGTTCAGAGCAGAGTGATCAGGAAGAAGGTGGTGCTTCGGGGGTTTTCCCCAAATCATCTGAGAACGTACCTCCACCTGCACTTCAAAGAGCAGGAGCACAGAGAACTGGTGTGGAACCAACTGGAAGCCAGTCCCCACCTCTGTGGCCTGTGCTCTACACCCCTCTTCTGTTGGATCATTTTCAAGAGCTTTTGGCACCTGCACATGTTCCATGACAGCTTCTGTCTGCCAGAAACCTTAGTTGCACTCACTGACATCTTCCTCCTGCTGACTGAGGTCTTCCTCAGTCATCAAGCCTTGCCTGCTCCTTCCCTGCTAAAGAAAAGCATGCGATGCACCTTTGAGACGTTCAAGGCCGGACTCAAGCCACTCAGGGCCTTTGCTAGGTTGGCTCTTCTGGCTATGGAGAAAGGAAGCTTGATATGTGACAAAGCAGAGATGACAGCATGTGGTCTGAACCAGGAGGATATCACTTTGGGCTTTGTGAGACCTTGTTATGATCCCAGTGGCAGCTCAACTACCTTTGAATTCCTCCATGTTACCTTGCAGTCGTTTTTGGCAGCGTTTGCTCTGGTGTTAGATGAACAGTCGGCTCCCAGCTCAATCCTGAAATTCTTCACAAAGGTCAACAAGAGAAGAGCTTTCTGTATGCCTTTAGATTTCTGCTGCAGCAACTCCAAGAAGCCCAGCGACAATGACCGCTTCAACGCTATAGAGCATCTGCAGTTCATCAACCTGTTTCTGTGTGGCCTGCTGTCCAAGCTTCACACTGGCCTGCTAGAGCAGCTGTTGCCGCCTGTTATGGTAAAGAAAAAGCAAGCCTTGCTAATGTCCTACCTGTCCACACTTGTCAAGTCCCACTTAAAAGGTTTACCTGGTTACCCTTCAGAAGAAGGCAAGAAAGTACACGTCATGCCCAACTTCCTGTGGATTTTGAGATGTGTCTTTGAAACAAGAAGCAAAGACATTGCCCAGATGACTGCGAAAGGCATCTCAGCCAACCTAATCAAACTAGGATACTGTAACGTTTACTCAGGCGACTGCACAGCCATCAACTTTGTTCTGCAGCACCGAAAAAAATTGCTGGGACTCGACATGGACAACAACAAAATCAGTGACTATGGGGTAAAGCAGCTGAGGCCTTCCTTTTGTAAGATGACAGTCGTGAGGTAACATTTTTCTTCTTCCTTCAAACCTGAGCTGTACTCTGGCTCTGTAGCTGATAGTGTTTCACTCCCCCCTCTCAGATTGTGCGTCAATCAGATTTCAGACAACAGCGTTGAGATTCTTGCAGAGGAACTTTGTAAATACAAAGTTGTCGAGGTGTTGGGGTGAGTCCAAAAATCATTCTGTTCTTGTCTGTTCCAATTCTAATTCATATAGGTTTAGCGTATATATATATTTTTTAAGGCACTCCAGTCCCTTCATTATTCACTTTATCTCTGACGCTACAAATATAACCGGATCTCTTTGCTTTCCACTGATGACATGTTCTTAAGATGGAGCCTTAATATTTGCTCTTTGCCTGTTTAAAAACCATTTAGTTCTGTAGCAGTAAAGACATTACCTTATAACTTTAAAACTTTAACTTCAGAACTTTAAAATTTTAACTTAAGAATTTTAAATTTAGAACTTTAACTTAAGAACTTTAAAACTTTAAAGCAGAACTAAGTAACTTGCGCTTAGCACTCCCCCTTTTGGTTATGTCAGTGTTGTAAAAACTCAGCACTCCACGCTACCTGCCCCACCCCACAGCTACATGAGACTAAGGAGTGTATTCACACTATTGCTCTCCCAAGACAGTAGCAACCGATCACTTACAGTCAGTGTGTATGATTGCTGTGTGTCGCTGCTGAGCTGTCACTGCATGGAGTTGCTCCGTTTTTCAGACAAAATTCTTCTCTGACTTTTTTTGCTGGCTCTGCCGTGATATAAGTTTAAGAAAAGTTAATTTGTAGACAACTGTGTGCAGCCACGAGGCTGGTCATAATATAGCATTAGTTTGTTTTGGGCTGTTGTAAAGCAGTACGTGTTGCCACTGGGACGGAGGCAGGGAAAGTTGGAAGGGCTGCCAGAGACAGCAGGGAGAGATGAAAGACCCCCCTATCACCCCATAAACACTTGTATTACCCTCACAGGGACTACGAGAAGGATTTATTATGGTGAAAAAAGTTACTTAGTTCTGCTTTAACTTTAGAACTTTAAAACTTTAAGTGCATGATGTGAAGTGGTTTTATCAGAAGAGTATTTAAACTGTGTTGGTATTACAGTTGAACCAGTATTAAATGCCCAGTAATTTCTTTTTAATCAGATAAAGAAATAGTGTAGGCCTCACGGATCATTTAAGTTCATTTGCTTGTTAAAAAAAGAAATAAAAAATTGTATAAGGTTAAAATTGACATTTCAAAGTTTGTTTTTATCTCCACTTTAAACACTCTTGTTGACAAGTCGGAAAACATTTATACATTGCACTGTGGGATGTGAAGTCCTGTATACTGATGCATAGAACTGTGTTTACTTCATTCTTTTTGTGATTTCTTGTGTTTCTTCTCCAAACAAGGAGGACAGGGATTGGCTTGACTCAATTTTAGTTCTGGTTTGTTCCCAGTATCCCTAGTGATATCACCTCACTCCACCACACATTAAATTTTTGCTGGATTCAGATCTTTCTGTGTTAACCTCAAAATAAACATCAAACATTTGTTTGAGGCCACTTTCAGTGAAAACTGCAGAAATGTGTTGGGAAGTCACTTTGGCAGAGTTTTTGGAGGCAAACACAAGAAATCATGATGAAGAACAAAATCAACTTTTGAGCGGCAATTTAACGCTTGTTTTACTTTTCCTTCAAGCAAATGATCTTGGATTTATTGATCTATGAGGCCTCACCTTGTCTTTATCTGGTTAAAAAAATATAATCTTTATCTGCTTTAGTTCTTTTAGTTCTTTCAGCACTAAGGGACGCTGGGCCTGCTGAACACTCTTTTTTACCCACATATTTGGGTTGAGATACCATAACTATAAAGTCTTTGGAACAGAGATTATGCAAGTTTTTATCTTCTAAATTGTTTAATTTTTTATATTATGCATCTTGGCGGTTTTTGTGACTCACTATCATTTGTACAATCCTGACTCTGACTCTTTTCAATAAGCATGTTTTTACGGCTAAATGTTTGGTGTGTGCTTTACTCCTTAGTCTGTACTTCAATCACATCACAGATGTTGGAGCCAAGAGAGTGGCCCAGATTATTGAAGAATGCCCCAAACTCCGTGTTCTCAAGTATTCCAACTTTCAAACAAACCAGCCATATGCCACATGCTCATGATTGTAACTTTTTTGACTACTTCTCTGTAGGATTGGTAAAAACCAAATCACTGGCATTGGTGGGCGGTATCTGGCTAACGCCATCCAGAAGAGCTCTTCAATATTTGAAGTGGGGTAAGTGTGTGTGTTTAGTGTTAGTGCTGCTTTATCTCTGCAAACAAGGGGAAAAATAAAGGACATCTAAAGCCTTTCTCTGGATTTGGGCTCTTGTGTCAAAGATTTATCACTGGGGCAATAAAAGTCATATCAGAGCATGTTCATGCTGTCTGAAGCAGCTCATCTGGATGTTTCCTCCCAGGATGTGGGGAAACAGCATCAAGGATGAAGGCGCAGAGGCCTTTGCACAAGCTTTGAGGAACCACCCCAGTCTCACCAACCTCAGGTGAAATGATACGACATGAATGAAAACTAAAGAGGATCATCCACGCTTAGTAACTGATTTTTTCTTTTTTGTCCAAGTTTGTCGGCTAATGGTATCACTTCCAAAGGTGGACGGATGCTGGCAGAAGCTTTGAAAGACAACAGTGTTCTCCGCATATTATGGTATGAGCTAAAGCTGCATCGATGGAATGAACAGTGAAACCTTTCCTTGGAAATGTTTTTACTGCTGTAAACCACTAGAGAGCAACAGTAACTTTGTTTTGAAATTGTTGCCGGCCAAGTTTCTCTTTTTTTTTTTTTTTTTTTTTTTTTTGAAAAAGCACATTAGTGTTATGCTGGATTTCACTGGCTGCTAGTTGTCACAACCTGTTTTCTGTAATAAGATATCATCATTCAGCAATCGGCTTCTTAGTTTGTCTGTCCCCGTTTCCAATGCTGATGGTGATGAATTTAATGCTGTCTGATGAGCTTTGGTCACATGGACCAAGTTTACTTCTTTAAACTTTAGCTGCAAAGGAAGAAGCAGTGATTAATACAAAATCCTGAATTACATTTAGATTATTGTAGAAAAACAAAAATAATAATACAGACTTTCTTTCAGCAACAACACAAATCGCAATCTGTAATTTGGACCCCTCATTCTTGACTGCTTTGAGTCTGTTTTGTTTTGGGGAAAAAAAATCAAAATTTTCTCACAATTTCACGACCACCAACTATGATTTTAACAAGTTCTTTATCTGGTCAACAAGGCCCTGATTTCCATCTGAAACTTCTGCACTTACCTTATTATCTGATGTAGCTATTTAGATCTTGAGAAGAGACCCCAACTGTTGTGGCAGTTTGTATGAATAAGACAGAGTCCAGCTTTAGGGTTGCTAGTAAGATGTGGACACAGGGTTTATTTGGTCATAGGGTGTTGGGGAACAGACCAGTCTGGGATCTCAGAGGTAAACAAGCTTTAAGTGTGTGCCTCAGTGAATCTGCTGCTGTTCAGTGCTCTCAGGGTTATGTATTTGCTGATAGCGGTAGTTATAAAATGGCGGAGCCTCTTCAGGCAGAGACCTCGGTAAATGCTATCAGTGTATGATGGTATCTAGCCTGCGTAAGGCAGTCTGACCAGAACTGACCAGGAGAGAGTTCTGTAATTACATAGCATGCAGTGTGTGGCGCTCTTGCCGCTCCCTGTGCGTGTAACCAGTAGCTTGTGTGTGTGTGTGTAGGTTGGTGGAGAATGAGCTGACACATGATGCGGTACCATCACTGGTTGAGCTTATTCGAGCAGACACAGGTTTGATCCACCTCTGGTAAGCTGCTATACAATCAACCCTTATTACAACCAACACACTCATTCACTCCAGATGACTGAATGAATACACTCACAATTGTTATCTGACTAGAATTGTAGCAGATGTAGAAGCATATTTAACAATTACCAAATATGCACTTCATACTGTTTAGCAGTATTAGCTCACTGCTAATCATTACCATGGGTTTGTCTGCAGGCTTATCAATAACCAATTCTCTGTGGAAGGGATCAGGAACTTTGCTGAGGCTCTTGTTCACAACACCAAACTCAAAGAAATATGGTGAGGCTGGTTTATAGCAGTAAAGATCCCTTAGAATCTAGTGTTTGAAAAGTGTTCAGTGCATGTGTTCTTATCCCTGCAGTGTAAAAGGAAACCAGCTGTCAGAAGAAGAAGAGAACGAGTTTGTGTCGGAGAAACGACTACGCTTCTACTGAGTGAATCCTCACAGCTGTAATCAGGGGCCGATGCTCTTCATTATGAACATTTACAAACTGCAGCGTGGGAAGCGGGCTCGGGGGGTCTGGGATGGTTCGAAAGCTACCTCATAGTGTGATGCCCTATTGCATCACTGGGTGAAATATTACACTTAAAGTTTACATCCCTGACTTAGGCTGTGTTGTAAATGTCATACTAACGTACTAACATACTAAATCTTATGTCAAAATGAGTATGAAGTGCGTTCAGTTTAGATAGTATGAAAAGATTGAGTATGCGAGAAATACCCAGATGTATACTCCATGGCAGTGGTTGCCAATTCAGGGGTTGCGAGCCGCCGAGTGGGGGACGTGAGAACACTTCAAGAATACTCCTCAGGAGGCGATATTGACAGATTTACGGCACTCGCATTTGCACGTCACTTTACTGCACCACAGACACGTGCGGGTGTGTATCTTTGGTCGGTTAATACCGACCAAAGATAACACGGAACGGCCAGAGGAAAGCGGATGAATACCGCTGCAAATACACACGCTGGTTTTTTTTCTGCTGCTGTTAAGCCTGGGTTTTTTTTTTTGAGGTAATAAATGCAGAAGTCCTATGTGCACATATTATTATGTTTTCAATCACAGCCTGGGATAGTGGGGGTCAGCAGTGTCATATCATTATTTTGGGGGTCGCGGGTTGAAAAGTTTGGGAACCCCTGCTATATGGGACTGGCTTCAAGCTAAAGGTCAAACATCCCCTTTTCAAAACAAGTGTCTCTTATCTTCCATTAGTTTTTTTTTAAAGCTTTTGTAAATAGGGCTCTTGTTTTGAAGTTAACCTAAAGTTAGTAGCACAATGGCGGGTCTCAGAAAATCTCTGAAATGTCGGCATAAAATGTGTTCAGTTGTACAGGCTTATATTTGAATGGAAGCATGGTGCTGATTGTTCTATGGTGACTTTAAAAGTCATCTGTTTTTTTTTTTACTGTGAAGATGTTCCAATGAATCTGAAAAGCTTCTTGTTGGTTTGGGTGCACAGACATGCCTTTTCTTTCTAGGACTGACTTCTGATATCAGATCAGAATAAGAAGTCAGATGTTCAAATCAATAGGAACAGAGCAGTATCTTCTTTAGGGTCACCATAATGCTGCGTTCACACGGGATGCATCACGAAATGTACGTACGTCCAGATTACATACAAAGTCAATGGATAGATGTGTCCCAGATGCAGTGCGGCGGTGCAGTGCGATCCACACGTCAAGTGCGATTGCAGTGCGAGCGTGCTCCCGATTTTACGCATATCTGCACATCCGCAAGTTGAAAATATTGAACTCCTGCGGCTGTTTCGCATGACAAAAGCCAATCAGAGACTTTGTTGATGATGACGTCAGGTCGTCAACACAGACACCGGTCTGTTTACCCATTCAACCATGGAGTAGAAGCTGTGTGACCACCTGGAGCTGTATGACACGGCCTTTATAACCGGGACCGGACTAGGAAGGATTTGGTATGGAGGAGGTGGTAGTAGCAGGTAAAAGTTCTCTGTAGTTTTCATCTTTGAAAGTCAACACAGAGCTAGCATAGCATTAGCCGCTAATCACACAGGCTTTTTCCACTGGTGGTTTATGTTTATGAGAGGAGAAAAAGGAGCACAGCTCTTCACTTCAGCAGGCAGTGAAAGTCACCGAGTTCGATGTGTCTCTCATGGGCGGGGCTTCACTTCAGACGTGCGTATGACGCAAATGGGGACATTTTTTGATCATGTGGACCCTGCGGTACGTTTTGTACGGCAGATGAGTCCGGTGCAGCAGAAGACACATTCGGTGTTAACGCAGCATAATGTGGACACGTGATGCTGCTGACACTGTGTTGTGTTACAGCCCCATCTTGTGGAACTCCCTTGCACTGCAGACTTTGATGTTCCTGTTTCTGGTGATGGATTAACTGAAGAAGACTGTGACCAACCAACCTGCCCTATACAGAACAATAAAATCCTGGTGGTTCCAAACCATTGAGAGAAGAACACATTATTAAACACTAATTAAATTGTCATTCCATCACATGCAATAATGATTGTTCAAATAAACAATATTGCAATCATAATCTACATCAACATATAAATACTAACCAAATCGTTGTGTGCGAGTCCAATGCACAAGATAAATGTCATTTGTTATACATGCAGATGTGCTTCAATACTAGTTTAGTGTATTTGTGTGTACAAATGCAGACATGAAATCAATCAATGAACCTTCTTTTCATTTGCATTCCGTGTGAGGTTTACATATTCCCAAACTTTTCTAGATGCATGTATACTTTTTTTTTTATCCTTCAGGGACTGGTATCATTTTATACCCTCATCGATTCCACAGGGAATTAATTTCAGGCCTAACATATATCATAAAGATGTGAGGGAGTTAATCTAAATATAAACAGTCACTCTTTGTGCTAAATATGACAAATAATAAATATGCAACTTATATGTAACTAATATTTATATATAATATAGATTAATTATTTACCCATTTAAAATGTATTAGACTCAATTCGACTGTATTTATATAGCACAAATGACAACAAAGTCGTCTCAATGCGCTTAAAATATAAAGTTCATAATAAGAAAGAAAGAAACCAACAAGATCCACATGAACAAGCATTTAGTGACAGTGGGAAGAAAAAAACTCCCTTTTTAACAGGAAGAAATCTCCAGCAGAACCAGGTTCAGATGTGGCAGCCATCAGCTTCGACTGATGAGGGTTAGTGGACAGATATAACTATAAATGTATATGCAAGATTTATACGTAGATAAACAACTTATATGTACATATACAAATGATATATAAACATTTGCCCTATACTGTATGTGGATATAAAATTATATTAAAGAAATGGATTGCTTATTTTTTTAATATAAGGCTTATATATACATGTATGATTTAAATTTGAACATAATTTATATATTTATAAGATTTATATATAAATATACAACATATGTACATCTAACAATTATATATAATATAGGCCCTATATGTGAATATGAAGTATATATATATGTAAGAAACTGATTATAAATACATATAAGATTTAAATATGAATATAATTTATATATTTGTAAGATTTATATATAAAAATATTCAAACTTATATGTACATATAAGTGTATAAATGTCTTAAGTCTTATAGAAAGACCATTCTGGGTTAAATTTGCTAATGCAAAATGTAACACAGGCACATTTATTAACAACCACCTGCACAATATGTGCCAATTTTGTCTTTTTCTCCTCTAAGAGACAGCACGTGTGAGTGAGTTCTTAGTGTGGTTTGTTTAGGGGAAGGTCTGGGTTAAAAGTCCCATATCATGCTATTTTCACCCATCTCAATTTGTTCTAAGAACTCTAACAACTAGTATTTAAGGTTTATTTTTCCAAAGTTTTGCAGATTCAGCCCTGTATAAATCTGTGAATGGGTTTGGTCCAGAATACATCAGTGACATGTTAGTCAGGTATGAACCCAGCAGGTCTCTCAGATCTATGGACACAGGTCAGATAGTGGAGCCCAGAGTTCACAGTAAACATGGTGATGCTGCTTTTAGTTGCTATGCTGCAAAGAAGTGGAACAAACTGCAGCAGAGCTGAAGTCAGCATCTAATGTGAACATTTTTAAATCAAAGTTAAAGACACTTTTTTTCTCTACTGCATATGATTGAGAGAGAGATTTTTGGTCATGTTGTTGATGTCGTGTTTGCTGATGATTTGAATTGATTTTACTGATGATTTTAAATGTTCTTACTGATTTTAAACAATTGAATGTTTTATCATGTAAAGCACATTGAGTTGCCTTGTGTATGAAATGTGCTATACAAATAAATTTGCCTTGCCTTGTCTCTGAAAAGAGACTTTCCAAGCAGTTCTACAAACAGGCTGTTTTGAAGCCTACTCATGCATATTCATGAGTCTGTAGATGTTGACTTTATGCCTCGATCAGTGATCACCAAAGTGATTTTCTTTTTGCTATCCACACACTGTTACTGTTTTCAACCAAAAACCTGCACATTTCAGTAAAACACATGGCTATTTAAGCAGCTATTGTGAGAATTTTTTTTGTTTTGTATATTTTTCTATAATGTATGTTTTCTGGAGTCATGTGTATTTTCGTATCTTTGGTGTCGTTTTGTGTATTTCTGTTGTCATGTTGTGTTTTTTCTGTTAAAGATACGCAAATTCTTTCAATGATTTTAATCTTTAGTGGGTCGTAAGTGTTCTGGTCGAGTTTGAAGCGAATCAAGTGAAGCCCTGTTTGGTTTTGAGTCATAATGTAACTTTTTGCTCATCTTGAAGTCAATAATATGTGTCGAATTTCATATGAATCTCACAGACCTGCCGGTCATGCGGTTCCATTGCATTTTTGGAGTCTATAATACGCGCATTTTTTTTTGGTCAGACTTTGGGCATCCTAAGGGGCAAAACTGAAAAGGAATAATAATAGGGAAAAAGAGCAATAACAAGAAGAAAAACAAAGTGAGGTGCGTTATGGGTCCGGTAGCCCGGCCAAAAGAAATACAAAGTTTTTCCATTTTTATGCCTTACCTCTGATTTTGTGAGTTGGTCTCCTTTTTAATTTTCCACACCTTACTGCATTTTCATCCCAGTGTAATCATCATATTTGCACTAGTTTTTAAGATCTTGTGATTTCCTTATCTCAAAAAAATAAATACAAATAAAAAAAATCCATAAACCTCTTTCTGAGCATCTGCAGAGTCAGGGACCAATTTCAGAATTTAGGGGAATTTCATGAGTTTGTAATCTAAAGGAAGTCTGGCTTTCAGAATGTAGAGTATAAATACGCCAGAAGGAGGGAGTGCAGTTGGAAAGATTTGTGATGGCATTATGGTCCAGTCTGCAGCACATGGAAGTGTGAATGCAGGCAATCAGGGATTTGAAGCCCCTTCATGCCAAGTACCTGGATGTTTCCCTAGATAGATGAGTAGGTAGACAGGAAGTGATGGATGGGCCCCAAAAAGCGCTCCCCTTTATTCCCGCTTATAGATGGCCCCGACTCCACATGGTTGTTCTTGAATGTTTGTTTGTGGTCAACCACCTTCAGCAACAGTGGGGGTTAGGGGCTGAAAAGGTTAAGAACCACTGCTTTAAAATGCTGGGTGCTCACAGTGTTGTCCCTATTGCACAGTCTGATCTAATTCCCTAATTAATCCCAAGTTTTGGCGGGATTCCTGTTGAAGGATCACTGTGCGTTTGTAGAGCTAACAACGCCGTGGCTTCCCACAGCTCCTCACACAGGCATTAAAAACAAATACATGAAAGATGCAGTACAGAAAGGCACGAAGAGAACAGTCAGAAAACATGTTGATGAGGTTGAATGATATAAACGACATCTGAATGAAATATAAAAGTGACACAAAATCAAAGAACATAATTGAAACCTTATTTTTCAGGCTGTATGGAGGAAATAGGATCTCATCAGTGGCGGCTGCTGGTCTTTCATGCAGGGGAAGCTCATTTTCTGCCTACTTCAGAAAATGTATCTGTTTATTTAAATGTGAATTCTAGTAGAATTCACATTTTGTTGTCAACAACTATTTGTAGATTATCACACACGCACGCACGCGCGTAGCTGCTGCGCGCTGGAGTGTGAGTGTTTGGTCAAAAGTCTCACAACACAAGCAGTAACAGTCTCCACAAACACCAAAAACAGACACTAGGTTTGTCAGAAGTTGATTCGCTATGAGAGGATCAGCAAAGTCTCCGTGTCAACACAGAGCAACGGACTGAAATATTTGAAAAACCCGCCTGTGTGCTTACAACGTCATACTCTCTGATTGGCTCATTTCGCTGTCAATCAAAATTGAATTAGCCTGAGACAGATCATCCAATCATCATCCATTATTCCAGCGTCCGGAACAGACAGATCCAGCCCACTGCCCCATAGACCTCCTGTGAAGCCCGGCGTCCGATGGGCGGGACTAAGTGCGTCATAACCGAGCATTTATCCAATGAGCGTCTAGTTTGACTGCAGTGGATCAACCCCTAAATCTTCTCCCATTGAAGTCAATTGAAGCTGAACTTCACCACTGTTTATTAACACTGTGACGCTGCGGTAATGAATGAAGAACGTCACGCTGTCACTGTCAGTTTCCTGTTATAAGAAGCTGATTCTGAACTAAACATACATGTGTTCTGTCATATATTTAGTCAATGAAATGTACACACAACACTACATATTTGACCACTGATTTTAGGGGAAGCTGAGGTTCCCTTGTAGTCTTAAAGCATCCGCCACTGGATCTCATTCATATATTTATTGCATAAAGCATGCAAATTGATGCTGATATAAAGTCACACGGGATGGAAAACTTCACCCGTTGCATTTATCAACACCCAATTTAGTTAATAATTTAGGTATTGATGCCAGAAGTCAGAATCCGTGAATATCTTTTCTACTTTACTGTCTGGTATCGGACCCCCGGTAAAATGGAATTATATATATATACTGGTTACAATTTCAATTTTTTCGAAAAATCCTGCAATTTTCTGATCATTTGTACACTGGAATTGGTCAGATATGAATGTTTCATGAATCACACGTTGGTGCTGACCAAATGTGAACACCCGTTTTCACGTAAGGTTGATAAATGAGGTCCCATGTCAGTAATTCATCATCAAGCCGATCATTGTGAAGAGGTGAGGGTCACATGTTGAATTCCTTCATCATCATCAGGACCATTACGCACTATGTTTTCAACTCCTTCCACACTGTGGGAGTGTGGATGAATAACACTGTAGTTTGTTTCATTGCAGTGATCTTTAATGATCTCTAGTCAGATTCCTTCCATCACAGTGGTTTTTCAAAGTCAAAATAAACATTTTATTAATCATTGTTGGTTTTAGTCCGGAAACAAAATGTGTGACATATGCTGAAAGTCAGAACTACGGTAGCTAGAAAATGCAATGAAATGTAGAGGATGGTTTGGTCTGGGAACGGAGAGTTTAAAAAGTCTCCTGCAGACCCTGAGACTAGAAGAGCAGTGATTATGGGAAGTTTGAGTCTTCACAGTTGATTGGCACCGTTTTGCATCAGTAGTGAGAAGCTGCTGCAGTCTCTGGCTCACAGTCTGTGTCTCTACAAGGCACTGGAGATGCTGACGCTCCGCCCCCTTCACTGCTCGCTACATTCATACATTCAGAGACGCTCTCATGAGTCCGTCCACTTGGAGACTCCAGAAGAACACGAATCCCTGAAGATTGTTTCAATGACATATGGCACACTGTGGTTCTACATTATTGTGTGTGTGTGTGTGTGTGTGTGTGTGTGTGTGTGTGTGTGTGTGTGTGTGTGTGTGAGTGTCCAGCAGCGTCTCCGAATCCACACCTCACATTCACTGCAGACAAAAAGAGATTCCAACAAGCCCAGTTAGAGCCAGAAATGCAACAATGACCCAAAATGTAATGAGACTCAAATTGTTATAAAAACATATGTAATAAAACCTAAAATATAAAAACTGGTCAATAATGTAACAAGACACCGAGCCCAAAATGTAAAAACTTTTTACAAGGTTCTCCAAAAAGCTTTAATAATGATATACTCTATATATACACTGGCGCTGCCAGGACTCATTTTCTTAGTAAGCACAGACCCACCCCCTTCCACCAGATCTGTGGCTCGCCAGTCCTTGAGCAGCACGACTCGCGCAATTCGCAAACAAGCCACAAGAACGCTTAGAGTAGTACTGCTGTCAACAAAGAAATGAAGATCAGTTAAGGTGTGTTCACACCGAATCTAACTGTAGTGACTGCTGTCACTTCAATCGCCTGTGATGAGTAGCTCGAACATAACGGTGCTTTTTTGTCACTCTATCGCTCCAGTGACGTGATGACCAGGGAACAGTGCGGGCGTGCGCTTAGCCGGTGAAAGGAGCGAGAGAAAGGGCTGCTCACTCCTTCCCCACACGTATGTTTACAGTACTTATCATAAACAGCTTTGCTTTTATGGTTTAAATGATCAACAATTCTCTCACGATTTATTTTACAAAATGAGACTATAGACAAATGATGACGTTTTTATCGGGATAAATACTGTACTATTTTCCTTTATATTTCATTGACAAAAGAATCTCTTGATAACATTTTCAAAACAATACAATTTAACTAAAAATAAATTCTGAATGAAATAAAGAAATAATACAAATAATTTACATTCTGGCGCCACATTAAACAATGCAAAACTGCACAATAATTTGTTTTCTTTTTAAAAGTGCAACTGAAAATTTATTTTGTGCCTTAACAATTGGACTTAAACAAAAAAAAAAAGTCACTGTACAGTATTTACATCAGATATTTGTTTCGACCAGCGGAGGGCGCTGGTAACCCAGTGGTCAGTTGGTATGCAGCTATTCTAGCATTGAAGAAGAGATGCTATGGGCTAGCAGACAGAGCTAATAGAAAAACATGACTTTTACAAATATTTAAGTAATATTACAGATATTCTTTAGGAGCAAAAGGGGTAAGGAATCATTTATGAACATGTTTAAGAGTAGTAGGCAATTCCACCCGCCGCCTGCGCTTCTGGACGAATAAATTATCTTCGACGTGACAAGTGCTGTTGTTTGTATCAGGCATTTTCTTCCACGCTACTTGCTTACAATGAGCTGACCAATTGTGGCAAGCTCAGGTCAAACGTCACTCTCTAGGTTGCCAGTTTGTAATTACAAAAAAATGCATGGCTGGATAGATTACTGGAAATGCATCAGTTTTGATGCACGCAATGCACAGCAGTACCAGTAACATGCAAGTGGGGTTGCCAGGTTGGGGGCCATGTGTGTGAGTGACGTAGCTCAAACAAGAGAAGGATAAATAGATAATGTCCTCTGCTGTTTAAAAAAAGTACTGCGATTCAATTTTCAGAGTATCGATATGAACCGTGACACCTATGAATCAATTAATAACTGCCTTACGATTAATCTTTACATCCCTAACAAACCGTATGTAGTTTGCACTATTACTGGTTTAATAAAGTTATTAGAATTACAATCCAACTTTTGTTGGCAGAATCTTAACTGCCTGTGACACATATAGCTCCTAAGCAGTGATTACTCATGCATTCCACCTGCTGGGGTTTAGGTAGAGACAGCACAACTCTTTATATTATGTATGACTAGTTATTTTTGTACTGACTTTCATTTAAAGTAATATTACGTCAATGGCACTGAGTGTTTGGATTTAAAATGACATAATATTACATCAATGGCACTGAGTGAGTTAATGCTTAAAGTACCTGCATCCTCACTTGAATTTTCTGTAGGAAATGCAAATAGTCTAGTTACATTTATTTTTAAAATTATTTGGGTCTTGTTACATTTTAGGTCGTTGTTACATATCGGGTTCTAACGAGCACCAATGAATGGCTGCTGACGTCACATGACTTGCATGTGTTGACATGGAATGATGTACCTGTGCACAACTGGAGCTTCAGTCTGACGGATGCTCCGGACACGATCGGTTCACCTGAAACCACTCGTCAATGCAGCTGAGAACAAATGAAGCAGATGAAGCATTTACTTTAATTAGAGCGTAAAATCGTTAAGGACGACTAGCGTTAAAATGAAAGATGTTTCAGCACGCAACACTTTCATTCTCTTACTTCAAAAATATCTCATAGGAAATCATCATGTTCATGTTTTTAAAGTCAACAACTTTTAACCAGCCGTAAAAAAATTACACGTTTGTACAATTTAACAATTTTTTTCCTTCAAAAATGTAATTTTCATTTCTAAAATATATCTCATCATGTTGTTAAAATTTTATGACTAAAACCAGAAATGTAACAACTGACCAATAATGTAACAAAAGGGCTGAGCCCAAAATATAATTTTTTTTTTTGCGTTATTACATTATGGGACAGGCAAAACATTTGTCCCCTAATTGTGTAATAATTGTATTACATTACATTACATATATATATATAAATGCAAAAAGTTTTTACATTACAGGCTCAACACTTTTGCAACATTATTGACCAGTTATTATATTTCGGGTCATTGTTACTTATCGGGCTCTAACAGGGAGTATTGAAGTCTCACAACTTTTATTTGTTCATTTTCCACTATCTCTCTCAAGTACCCCCTGTAGTGCCCTCGCGTACCCCTAAGGGTACACATACCCCCATTTGAGAAACACTGCTTTACACAATTCACAAGCCCAACTAAAGATTTACACAGGATAATGTATGAAAATTGTGAATATAGTTGTGCATATTTTTTAGACAAATGTCTCCTAATAGAAATGTGAAATGACAGTTGCAGGAAGTGTAAAAGTGTTCTTCACACATCAGCAGGAAGTGAATGATAATGAATATAAAGACTGGTTACAGAAGGATGAAAAAGTGATGGAGTGAGAAGGCGATTGATCAGGTCGTTGATCACAGCAGGGCCGTGAATAACTGGTGGCGCTCACCCTTTGTGGTAGATGCAAAGACAGGGCAGGCGGGCGATGGTGTCACCCTGCTGCAGCTCGTCCAGGCAGATCGCACATTCACCTGCGTCCTTCGTCAGTACGTCCTCTGTAGAACACACAACACACACTTAACTCATTGTCTGTCAATTGTGTTTTTCGGCTGGGGTTGCTCAGAGATAGGGGTTGAACGACTTCATAATTTTAAAAGTCGATTCTAAGTGCATACTAGTTAAGTAGATGTCGACTAGTCGATGATGTCACCAAGAGCCGAAGCCGAGTGCCGGTGGTGGTGACAGCTTCTCGACGGACATTTACTCCCCCTTAAACACGTTTGTAATTCTTCTCCGGTTTGCTTTTACTTCATTCAGTCGTGACCCACTCTGGGCTTCCTTAGGTTGATCAAAACAGCTGAAATGTTGCAGTGATTGGACATATAATTGTGCAAAGTGCATGAGTTGAGTTATTAATGAAATCAGAGTTTGTGATTTTTCCCTTTTAGGACAAATGTCAAAATCAGCAAATGTACACCTGCATCAGCATGACGCTGGTGTACTTTTATAGCTTTTGGAACTAATTTTTCTGATTGCAGGAGTTGCAGAGTTCCTGTTTTACACCTGGCTGAATAATTGACTTCAAAGCATGTGAAACTCAAAATGATAAGGTACTAATATAATTAAGTGCTAAACAAGAGAAAATTTTGTCTTCTATCGTCTTCAGGCATCACAATCTTTATTCCAGTCGAAGAAGCTTTTGGTGACGTCTTGAAAACAGTTGGACTTTGGGCTCAGGTCAGAGACATGAGGGGCGGGGCTTGTTTTACAGCTGGTTTACAGTCTGTACAGTCTGTTACTCATCAGTCTGTTACAAAGCAGGTGATAAATCTGACCCAAGGTCACCCAGTGTCTCACACACGGGTGGAAACACAAGCAGGAGCAACAGCTGCTGTTTGTGTGCAGTTTGTGTGTTTATGGCCAAACTTCTGTTGATACAAAGTTTCTGTTAAAACTGGACCGAGACTTTATCGCGTTATTTGCGATTAATTAATTACAGAACAATAACGCAGTTAATTTTTTGTTGGTTTTTGCACTCCAAACAGCGTGAAACCTTTCTAATTGCACGTGTTCCCAATATACCCATAATACTGATGCACAAACCACAACACAAGAAACAAGAGAAGCAGAAGAGAATGTGTTCCTCTGTTTTGTGGGCATTCATTTTAGTTCATAAATAAATAAAAATACACCGGATGTGCAAATTGTGCAAGAAAGAGTTTGCCGATCGCCGGAGCTCTTCTAGCCTCTGCTACCACCTTAACATGTAGCCGCTAGCACCTCAATGCTAAACATGTAGCAGCTAGCACCTCATGTAGTGACAAATGAACAAAGTCAGTGGACAAATGAGTGGACAGTCGACCACTCTCTGTGGTTGAGGATGGGGGCGGATCCAGAAGAGCTGCTACAGATAATAGCTGATAAGTTGGGTCTGATGATGCTAAGTAGAAAAATAATTTAAAACTAAATTCATCAGCTTCATCAGTTGCTGTTTATTTCATGCCACAGATATTAATATAACTATTTTGCACTGTTCAGTTTCCACTTCTCTGGAATGTTCTGTACTAGGGCTGGGCGATAGATTCAAGACATATCAAGTTTTCTAGTGATATAGAAAATTACAATATTGATATATATTTTATAGCTTGTTTTGTTTAAAAATACTTGTTATAGGAGTCGCTGCTTTTGGTACTTCTCAGAACAGCATGAAAAGCATAGTTAGATGGATTTCTGAGTGCGTCCTAACCCGGACCTTCCCCTAAACAAACCACACTACAGAACTCACTCACACATGCTGCCCCTACAGGAGAAAAAGAAAAAAGTGGCACATATTGTGCAACTGTTTGTTGATAAATGTGCCTCTATGGCATTTGGCATCAGGACATTTAACTCTGAATTTTCTTTCTGGTCAGACTTCATTTGAAGTAAAATGAGCGTATATCACCATTTTTAGAAAAAATACGGAGATATGAGTTTCGATCCATATCGCCCAGCCCTATTCTGTACTGTAAAAAGCTGTTTTTTTCTTTAATAATGTCTAAACAATAATAATAATAAGAACTTATATAAATGTGCATGGCATTTGGAGCTAGAATCCTGTAGGCTTCCTTGAAAAGAGCTATATAAACCTTATGCATTATTGTTATTATTATTATTATTATTAGGCTGTCCTTCTGTGGGCCCACATTTGTCTTCAACAAAAAGCTGACAGAAGCCAGGAAATAAATGTAGGATGATGAAACTTTGTGTGATGTCCTTAAACACAGTCTGATAAATACAGGCTGCCTTTAGGCTCCCACAGTGTCTGCCTGCAGTTTTGGAAACATTACAGGGAGATTAGACAAGATTTCACAGGGAGGCAGATTGCAAAAGAGGGTTAGTTACATAACTGCAGAGCTGTGATCATCTGCTTTAAAGAGGAACACGCTTATTTATTCAAACGCAGCCCTGAGGAGAGTCATGATATCATTGGAACTTTTTTCCTTCTTCTTACCATTATAGGTCACTCTGGGTTTGGTTAGACACAAAACCAGGTGAAGATCCATCTCGTCTGATGAGACAAACGCAGAGCAGACAGGACACTTAAAGCCTGCAGGACAGGAAACAAACACAAACATGATAAGTGACTAGAGCACATGCTGTCATCTCTTTATTACATTAGAACACATACAGTGTTGATCACTGTATGTGTTCAGATGTGGCCCTTTCATAACCAGGGTCACATCTGGGAGTCGGTTCTACGGCTTTAAAACTATCGCATCAACCAGTGGTAATTTTGTGGACTAAAGATTTTGGTCATAGTTTAATTAAAATACATGCAATATATAGGCATATCCAATTATTCATTTAATTAATCTGTCTGTTAAGCACTCCATTGTACCGTATAAATGGAAGGTGACCACAGTTACGCCTATTTTTAAAGCAGGTGATAAAAGTAATATGAATAACTATAGACTAATTAGAATACTGCCAGTGTTTTCAAAGGTCCTTGAGAAATGGGTTGTTAAACAGTTAACTGAACATTTAATGTATGGCCAAACTCCTTTGCATCCCATGCAGTTTGGCTTTCGTGCACATCACTCAACTGAATCTGCTATAGCAATGTTTGTAGAAAAAGTAAATTTTTTCTGAAGAAGCCTTAAAATGAATGGCATCATATTTGTCAAACAGAAAACAAGCCACCATGGTCAATGGAGTGAGATCATTTTGTTTGTTTGGATTGTCTACTAGGGGTCCCCCAAGGATCCATCCTGGGACCCATCTTATTTTCACTTTTCATTAATGATTTGCCAGATGTTTGCAAGGGTGTGGACATGCAACTATACGCCGACTATGCAGTGATCTACACAAGTGCCAAAGCATCTGAGGAAGCACCTCAAACTCTAACATCAACCCTAACTCACATTCAGAATAGGCTCATTGGTTCCTGTCTCCAGTTAAATACACAGAAAACTGTCTGTATGTTTTTTCTAAAAAGGCCTCCAATATTGCCTGCTCCAATGTGTATTTTGGAGATCAAGAACTGCAATTAGTGAAGGAATTTAAATATTTAAGAGTGTTGTTAGACTCTACACTCTCCTTTAAGAGTCATGTCAAAATGATAACAAGAATAATTAAATACAATGTGTCTAACTTTAGCCAAATAAGGTCAATGACTGATCAAGCTGCTATGATGTTTTTGCACTGTATGATCCTCTCCCATGTAAGCTACTGTATAACCAGCTGGTCTCTGACAGGTGTAACAGTTCTAAAACCAATTGAGAGGCTTTATAAAAAAGCTTTGAAAATTCTTGACAAAAAACCATTTACATATCACCATTGCAGTATTCTTTCAAAGTATAATCTACTGAGCTTATACTCAGCAATATAACAGTTTGATTTCATCATTGCTGTGTGACTGAGGTTTGGCCGTATTCGGTCCGAGTCACAGTTAAAATCTCTCTCCTTGATCATCATCATCGCTGTAAAGCATGACCGAGTTAGATGCGGTGGAGATATGAGGAAATAATGCAGCCGCAGAGCGTCCTGCTTTAATACAGAGGGATGTTTGCAGTGAAACAGAACTATTGGCGGCTAATAATACGCAGTTTTAAATATAAATTATTTAAAGCAACCTGAGCTGAGCCTCATTAATATATATGTGGGAACAGTTTCTGATCCATCCTCATCTGCATATGACAGCTTGTTTCACTCTGTAGTGGATCAAACTGTGACTTTACGTTGGACATAGTATGAAAATAGTTGAATCACTGTGACCAACGTGGACAGAAATCTGCGTCTGTCAGAGTTTGTGTGGCTTCAACCGTAACTAATTCCATATTTGTAGTGCAATATAATGTTTCACCTTATTGGGGCACTGCACTTATTCCAGGGTTAGAAGCGCGTAAGAGGAAAAGGACTTACACACACCAGAGAATGCATGCAAGGGCAGATTTGAATGAGAACACCCACATTTCAGGGCTGCTCCACCCGCAGTGCGTAACTGGGATGAAGGCACGCAGCAACTGACTTACTCCCCCTGTACTGACTTAAGTACAGAGGGAGAATAGCACACAGCCAAAAACAGCGCTGCTGCGCGGCTTTTTGGACTTACGCACATGAGAGAATAGAGCGCTTAACTCATTCAGTGCCAGCCATTTTCAGATTTTCTACCTCCCTCAGTGCCAGCCGTTTTTCAGCATTTTGACTGATTTTTAAAGACCCACAGAATATTTTCAACTATGACTATCTTGAATCTCAGATTCTGAAAGATTGAAGCCTCTACTTTCATCAAAATTAAAATAATTTGTTTCTAGCTCGTTTTATTCTTTTGTAATCAGCCGTTGAATAGAGCAAGTTTTACACAACAAAAACCCTGTCAGTGACTTTAAAGCTATTTTTTTTTGCTTTAGTGACAACTTTAACATCTGAACAATGTTTCCTTATATGTATATATATATATTAAAAAAAAAAACACTGAGACCGAGCTTTTGATGGCAAAACTATTATTATTTTGCCATGTGGTTCAGAGTTGAAGGGATTTCTTGCTGTATTTTAGGCATTCCTCCTACTTTCTCTCCCGTCAGTCTGTACACGCGCAACTTCCTCTTCCTCCAGGACATGCAGAGTGTTCCCTGTTCTTTTTATGGTTTTATCTCACCATCGCCACACTATCCATGAGTTCCACACATGCTCTGCTCAAGTATGCGCTGCTGGGAACGTCAACTAATAATAATAATAATAATAATAGATTTTATTTGTAATGCACTTTACATTTGATACCAAATCTCAAAGTGCTGCAGGATTAAAAAAAAAAACATAAATAAATAAAACAACATATATTAAAAGACAGGACTAAAAGAGGAGGATCTTATATTCAATGCGGGACTGAATGGAGAGCCAGTGCAGTGTACAATGCAGGAGGATGTGGTGGTCTACAGTGTCAAACGCAGCAGAGAGGTCGAGAAGAATGAGGAGGGATGTGGAACCGGAATCAGAAGCCATCAGCAGGTCGCTGGCGACTCTGATGAGAGCTGTTTCTGTGCTGTGGGAAGGATGAAAACCAGATTAGAATTTTTCATAGTCTGTTAGATTTTAGATGATTATGGAGCTGAGTGGAAACAACTTTTTCAAGAACTTTGGAAATGAATGAGAGATTTGAGATTGGTCTGTAATTTGACAGTGTTTTAGGGTCCAAGGTCGGTTTTTTGAGGAGGGGTTTAATGAGCGTGGTTTTGAGGAAGGTTGGAACATGGCCAGTTTCTAAGGACAGGTTTATTATTTTGGTTATGAGGGGACTGATGGATTTGTTGTGAGTTTTAAGCAGAGGAGATGGGAGTGGATCGAGGCGGCAAGTGGATGGGTTAGATTTACGGATGATGACCTCCTGCTGTGTTGTGAGGGAGAATTGTGGTAGGTTTTGTGCGATGGGTGTTGTGGGAAGGTCAAGTGATGTGCTATTGAGACATGGGAATGAGGAGTGGATATCAATTTTTGATGTGAAGTAATCAAGAAACCGGTTGCAATTTGTGTCTGTGTGGGTGTAGAATGAGAAGATCTGTGGTTTGAGAATGTGATTAATTGTGGAAAACAGTTTTTTGGAATTGCTTGAGCTGTTGTTTATGAGTGTTAAATAGTGTTCTGACCTAGCCCTGGAGAGTGCTTTGGCATAAGCCCATCGGTGTTCCCGGTAGGCCAACTTATGCACCATCAGGCCAGATGTTTTGCAGGCACGCTCCAGGACACGGCCAGACCTCTTCATCCCTCTCAGCTCGTCTGTAAACCAGGGGGCAGAGCGGGTAAACGTGACAGTCCGGGTTTTTAATGGAGCAAGAGAGTTAAGAATGGAGGTGAGGCTGGTGTTATAATAGTCCATTAAGTCATCAGCTGATGAGTGAGGAGAGGGGGAGAGAAGCTGGAGATGTTGACTGAGGGAGGTGGAATCCAAGTTTTTGATATTTCTGAACAGTATATGGCGTTTTGGTTTGGTGAGATAGACTGATATTGGAACTTTGAATGTAACTGCCAGGTGATCGGAGACACCAATGTCTTGTACTTGAAGGCCTGTGATTGGGAGGGAGTCAGTCCAGTGTGTGGCCCCTATTGTGTGTGGGGCCATCCACAAGCTGCTGGAGGTTGAGACAGTCCAGGATCTGTTTGAAATTGAAAGCCATTTGACAGTTATTGGAGTCCATGTGTATATTGAAATCACCAATAACCAGAATATTTGAGTATGCTGTGCAGAGTGAGATAAGGAAAGAAATCGTGAATGTCAGAGATGAAAGTTTGTTGTGGTTTGGGAGGGCAATAGATGAGTACTATTGTTGCTAAAAAAAGGTTTTTTGCAGCTAAAAACTTTCAAAGGAGCCCTTACTGGGCACAGACACGTACGTAGCGCCATTTTCTGTCTCATAAACGCCATTCCTCCTCTTCCTCTGAGCTCTGATGAGTATGGATGAGCTCTCATCCAAAGGTGCGCTGCTACCTCCTACATGTCACCTATTATTTTGCTATCTGGCTCACAGACTGGGGGTAATTTGTACCCCCCCTCCTCACGACACGCAGCGATGGCCCGGTTAGTTGATGGTTTTATCTCACCATCGCAACATTATCAATAATCTACTCAGGTCCATACATGTTCTGTTAGTATGTGGAGCAGTGAGCTGCTGGATACGTCACAATATCACTCTGTAGCGCCATAATCTCACTCGTTACTGCTTCTCCTCCCCATCTAATGATAGCATAAGTAGCTAATCTCTCATCTAAAGGTGCACTGCTGCCATTTTCAGGGACAGTTGGTCACTACAACACCCCACAGCTTAGATATTGATGAGGGACCTCCGCCAGGGTGTTTTCTAGTAATCCCCGTGAAAAAATGCAAAGGACGAGTTATCCCGTCAATAGCACTGAGTGTTTGGATTTGACGAGTTATCTCATCAATGGCACTGAGTGAGTTAATGACAGCCTTCATGACACCTTGTCCTTATTCATGCTAATGACAGAAAATATGTTCTCAACATTTAACAAATCCCTGAAGAGCAGTGGGCAGCCACGGTGTAATGCTCGGGGAGTAGTTCCACTTTTAGTAATTGTTATATCACCTCGTATCGCTTTTGGCATGAATTGACGTATTTGTGACCCAATGCGACGCAGCGGTTGGACAAAACAATGGATTATCACCTTAAATGCACTATTCCTGTGGTGAGGTGAGGTGAGGAGGAGAAGAAAGGGACGTAGCAGCTCTGGTGAGTGTTTGAAACAGCTGAAACATCTGACTGACTCTGCTGCAGATGTAAAATACACACACCAAGGAGCAGCGTTTTTATCCGACTCACAATCAATAGTCACTTACTGTAAATAGCCACGTGTTTTACTTTAATGTGCAGTTTTTTGACTGAAAACAACAAGTGTGTGGATAGCAAAAGAAAATAGCGATGGTGATCACCCTCTCCATGAGCAAGGCATGAAATCTGCATCTACAGACACACCTACTTGTGCATATGCATGAAGGCCCCAAAACAACCTCTTTTTAGAAGTGTCATGAAAGTGACTTTTCCAAGGGCTAAAACTCCAGAACACATCATCAAATACTATGTTATTGGGGTTCTTAGAACAAATGAAGATGGGTGAAAAATCGCATAATACTGGACCTTTAAAGTAGAATTATTCAATGAATGTACACATTTTCAAACACTTTCCTCAGCTTGGCTGACATAAAATGTTTAAATTGTGTAAGAATTCAGTTTTTACCTTCAAATACAAAATGTAAGTTTTAAGTATGATTTGCTGTAAGTATCTTTATTGTTTTATTGCCATGACTAGAACAGAAGATGAAGTATTTTTCTTATATTTCACAAGGAATGATTACTGATGTTCAGATTTGTCTTATGTCTGCATTAACCAACATGATTAAAAATGAGAAACTAGATCACTGTAATTGTGTCGCTGAGGGAAAAAAAAAAAATCTATCGCCATCGCTTATCGACCAAATGAGTAGTAAAATTCTGACATATCGGCCAAAAATCTAATATCGTGCATCCCTACAATATAATAAACATTTCCAAGGACTTTTGGAACAAACGTTAATGATCTGGATATCACTTCATCCATGCAAACGCTGATTTTATTCTGTACAAACAATACAACCTGAAACTATAGAATACACAAAATAGACGTCAACACGATCCCTATGAGGGGAGGACGTAATCCTTTCCCTGCAGGAAATCTAATAAAATACTTACAGCGCAGTGCTACTCCTCTTCCTAATCCATTCCTTTTATTTCACATTTCATTACAATGTCACTGTGTGAAAGTCGGCCCCACTGGGAAACCCTGCAGCTTTCGCCCTTTGTCACAGATTAGCACAGTAATCCATTGGATAGTGGAGGGAGCCACACATCATCTGTTCTGTCTGAGGGACAATAATAATGAAGCCTTTTGCACATGCTGTGAGGATACAGATCAGTGCAAGCACAGGCTTTAGTAAAGCACAGTAAACACACAAACACACTTATCTGAGCTTATTTAAAAACCCACTGATCACCTGCTGACACCAACAATGCTCGTCTTTGTGCTTTTGTTTGAAGAGAGATCCATGAATCCACCAGTGTTTACATTAATAATAATATTAGAAAGGATGTGATGACTCATGCACTGAGACTGAGGTGTACTGGATGTGACTTTCCTATGTGACTGTCCTTAACATCTGGATTACTGTGTTGGGGTCAATTACATTTTTCAATTACAATGATGTCTTCAATTACAACTCAATAATGATTATGGTGACCAGGATTTTTTTTCCAATTACAATTTAAATTATGTTCCTCCTGAAAGTCATTAATAATTATGTTTTCCTAATTACTAAAGTAAATTTTCAATTAATCAAAAATTAGTGAGTCCTAATAACGGAATAATAAATAACCCCATAAAACCAGCTTTAGCTTTCTGTTAGCATCTCTTACAATAACAGGTGAGTTTTGACCTATGTCTTAAATCAGCAGTAAAATACGCTAAAAAATATGATCTATCATCTAATTTGTTTTTCAACTCTTGCTTTCCTGGTTAGGCTTCCCTTCCTCATCCATTAAAATATTGGTATTAATATTTTTGGTGTGGGCATCTGAGGATTTTTTGTGCCAGTATACCTCTGGATTTACATTTTTTTGAAATGGTAAAATGATCACCAAGAGAACTAACAAGTCATGGGAAAACATGATATGAAACATATTTTAATAATTAACAATACAACTGTATAAGCCATAGAACTGTAACATGGTTCCACAGGTTTGCGTTTAAATTGTAAAAGACAGTTTTTAAAGAGGTCAAAAACAGAGAAACTAAAATAAATTACTATGCAATTTATTATTTTATTATGTATAATCAAATTTACAGCTATAGGAATGTGTACTTACCTCACTATTAAAGTATTGTAATTATAATTAATATTAATATTCAAAGAATTAATAAATTAAAAATATATGAAAATATATTTAGTATTGACATTCCAACAATGCACAATATAAAATAAAATGATAAATAAAATCTTTAACTCATACATTAAATAATATTGTACGGGCCTATAACTGACTGGGCTGCTAAAAAAGTCAAATTAAATATGCTCTCTAATAAAAACACCAAGTACATATACTATAAGTTGTTGATGATCAGCTGAAATCCTCCTGATTGTTAAAGCTGAGGTATGTAGAATGGTGAGGCACTCCACACTCCCCCCTCCCCTCCTGAACAAAACTATGCATGCACGTGCATACTGTGGAACTCTTTGCAACTGTTTCCTCCACAGAGACTAGTAACATAAATGTAGGAACTTTATCTTGTGCTATTGGATAGTTTTCTGATGTTTTAGAGAAATGAAAGCATGTATCACTCACTGCTGTGAGGACAGTAAGAGGCTCAGAATCACAGCTGCTCCTCAAACACAAGCAGCTGCGCTGCAGCCGATTCCAACTGATCAGAGCAGACACTACGTCCATATTGCAGATGAATTGGGTCTGTTCTTTCCACCTTAGATAATTTTTAATAAGCTATTTATTCCGTCTGTTCTCACTCTCTCTCTCTGACTTGGGGCAGACTGAGCTGACTGAAAGTGGATCGCTTGCAGTTCGCTGCACACACGACTCTGCAAAGTGTGTCCCTCCTGAACACGTTTGTGCTTTTTTTCTGTTGCTTCTTCACCTCTGTCTTCCTTTTTCTTCTTGCTTTCCCGTGTAACCACTGAGACAAAAGCTGCATTAGCGACTTCAGCTGGAATATAATGTCATGGGACCGTCCCTACTCTCAGATCCAGAACGCGCATCGACTTTTGACGAGCAGCTCGAGCAGCCAATAGTAATGCTTAAAACAACTCATGGACTCCCCGTGTTGATAGAAATATCTCTGATTGGCTGAAGTTCAGCGTCACACTCCTGAATTTCTAAAGCTCATTTACAGAGCCAGGAGAATGAGAAGAGATTCACTGTCCACTCATAACACTTTGGATTACAATATTCAATATAATAAGATGATGATTGGTTTTTGACCAAATAAAACAAAAAAAAAAAAAAACCCTTACAAACTGCAGCTTTAACAATGACCAATGTACAATTCTCCCGAGTGTAGGGAATCAAATCCTCCAAGTTGAACTCTGACTGAGATACTAGTCTCACAATTGAACAAAGTCAGAAGGTCTGTCTCCCACTGTCAAATGCAAACGTGCACCACAGGGGGACCTTCTCCCATTTCCTGTCCGAACAAAGTAACAGGAGAATCCAAGAACAGTTTTGCTCCTGTTCTCACCTCTCTGTTACATTACGATCAAAAGGAAACAATCAGTCAATGTTTACATGCTAAGTTTTCAAACTCTGGGCTCCGACCCCCTGCAGATTTTTATCACCTCCAGAACCCAAACCAGAAGTCCTACAGGAGGTTGGAATAACACCAGCTTTCCCGCTCAAATGAGAACAAAGAACATGTACTTGTTTGAAAAGTCACAAAAGAAAGGATTATTGGAATGGTTCCTGCAGAAATTGAAATTGCAAGTATTGTCTGTCCTATGCCACTCTTCATGTAATTCAATAATGTTATTTCAAGAATGTTATTTTTAAAATGTTTCATCATTTAAAAGGTGCTTGAAATACTAGAAAACATCACAAAGCTTAGTTCAAGGTACTGACAGTTAACCATATGGTAAAGAAAAGTCCTTAACATGAATTTAGACATTCAGGTTTATTAAGTACTAACTATGCTATTTTTCAGCCGTGTCTGGTATCTAACTGTTTCATAATAGATGATATATTAAGATATGATGTTGAAAAGATGTTTTGAAATATGTGGAATTAATTATTAGGCATTCTTCTTGTTTAGGAACTCCCTCTGTTGTCTATGTCATTCCATTTCACACCCACACTTGAGACACACCCACAAGTTGAAAGCAGAGACATTGACCAATCACCGATGTGATCTCAGAATGATCAACCAAGACACCTCCTCCAAAAGGCGTCTCCAAATTCTTTTTTAAAAAAAAGACGCGCTCCAGAAACTTTAGTTTTGGACGCGGGCGTTCATGCTCACACGTGTTCCCTCATATTTCCAGTCTTTCATTTCATTTTTCTTTTATTTGTAGTTGCATCACTTTTTAAGAACCTTGTTCGCAGCGAAAGCCTAAGACGCAAAAGAGGGTGCCTGAAAGCTGATCTTCCAACATCTGAATCGTGGAACAAACCGTGGTCCCTCTTAGTCTGAAACCGGCTGCGATCATCCCCAAAGGGGTTGTGGATCGGCCAATAGAAACCCTGATGTTTAACGAAACAGAACCCAACGACGGCACGTCAGCGCAGCTATACTGCCACACGGACGTTGTTCCTGCAAACCCAGAACGTCTCCATGTCCAACCCGGACCGCATCTTAAGGTATGGACCAGTGAACAATGGACCAGCAGAACTGACTCACTTAAACTACAACATGACCTCATTCAAACACTCATACCTACACTCCAGTTACATATACTTCACCCACAATCCACCACATATGTTTGTCTGTTCTCCCTTGTCTGTCTTTCCCTCTTCGTTTTATGAGCTCTCTTTAGGATTTTATTCTTTGATTGTACAATAGTTAGTCTTGATTAGCACTCATTCTCCTAGAATAGTGATTTCTCTTCATTACATATAATCCTCACTTTTATTAGCCTAGAAATGCATTTTATCATGATTTAATTATCCCATTTCAATTGATGTTTGACCGTGTTAGTTGTTGAATTGTGAATAAAAGGTTAAACGTAATCTTTGATTCCTCTGATTCATTAAAGCTGTGATGATGGTGTAGATTTGCTGTTAGAATTCACTTCCCTGATTTAATACTTTTAGTCTAAAGAAAAACTTAGACATATTTCCTCTTTTTAAGAGGTGGCACCCAGTAATTCGTTGAGCTAATATTAATAATCATAATTAATATTCTCATTCATATAACCCATTATTAACTACCCTTATCCTCCTACACTAGAATGAAATTGAGATATTGCCAAAGACCAGCAGGACAAAGTCAAAAGCTTCTTGGCAACAGATTCAAATTCTAAAACCGCCAAATTCTTCCCAGTTGTTCCTTGGGGGTCACACATCACTGATTCCCAGCTAATCAGCAGTTAGGTGAGCGTCCCAGGGCACCTTATTTATCATCCCCGCCTCTTATCTGGCCTTTCCTGCAGGCGCTGACTCAGCACTTTCTGCACGGCATCCTTTAATGTTCCACATGAATCACAGTTTTACTGCTTAGTTCACTGATTGTCCCATTGCCGTGGTCACATTTCATTGACTTTCTTATGAGCATATCAATAAAAACGCTGCCACTTGCAAATATAATAGAGGTTAAGGTGAAAAGCAGTTTGTCAGTCCAGACTGATCTGAATCATTGTTATCTCTCTGCAGTGCTGACAAGTACAGAGGTATAGAGGAGACAACTCCACTTTTAACTTGACAGAAACCTTAGGCATCAGTTAAAAGGGCAAAACATTATTCAACGTTAATGAAACATATAAAGTTTATACAGCTGTAAGTCACCAGTTCCATGACAAAAAAGTATAAATGATTTTGACAACAGGACAATACTTGTTGGTAGCACAAAGTTTGCCACGATTCGATTTGAATTCGGGGGCCTTTAAGGCCTCGATTTAAGGAAAAATTATAAACTCATTTAACACAATCGGTGACATTTAACCAATACACATTTCAGAAATTGAAATCAAGAACAAAAAGAAAAAAGACCAGAGCTTTGTTTTACTGATTTTGATCCATGGCTTGACTTTTCATTGATTTGTTTGGATCATTGCTTAACCAGCTGATAAATCGATAAGGGATGAACAGTTTTTGGGAATCCTAATTTTTTCCCATCAATATTGCAATTGCCATTATTTTATCAAGGTCCTGTTTTTATGTGTTTTTCAACAAACACAATTAATAAAGTAATCTGTACTATATTCAAAGCTGATATCCGGAGTTTCTGAGAGCACGTCTCGATGTCCCGCCCTAAACAGCCTCACTTCCTCCCACTGCCTCTGCAATCTACAAGAAGCCACGCCTCCACTTTTCTGCACATGCATCGCGAAACAAAACAAGGCTGCACTGATATAGGTCTATGGGTCAGGTAAGAGGCAAAATCATTTTTACCTGTTTGCTGTTGTGATGCGCTGCCTTGTTTCCGTCCACAGTTCCGCATTCACTTTGACAGTCTCAAAAACACGAAGTCGAAGCCTATTGGCTGGGCGCCCTCGGCAATCGTTTCCATTTGTATAAGGGTCTAAAGGACGAAGGAGGGACTTTTATACATTAATGTTTATGAATGACCACCATAGTAAGAGACTAGTTAGGTATTTTTTCGCATTTCAAAAGAACTAGTACAGTGCCCGTCGAAGTATGCATTCATGTGGGAGCATAAGTACAGTTGTCAATTATGGCCAAATGAGAATATGTTTGAAGGTTGGATGTACAAAGAGGTGTACATACGCTGTAGTGTAATAAAGGTGTTTATTTGCGGGTGCAAAGTAAAATAGCGTGTGCGATTTCCCTGGTTTAATTTTATGGGACATGTGCATGATAAATGTGTTTGTTGTTTTTTATACTAATTAATATTCCAAACAAACAAAAAATTAATATTTTTTGTTTGATGTATTTTTCTGTAATGTATATTTTTGGAGTCATCATGTGTATTTTTGTATCTTTCTGTTGTCTTTTTGTGCATTTTTTGTATATTTATTGTTTTTTGTATTTTGAGTCATTTTCATATGTTTGGTGTTGTTTGGTGTATTTTTCTGTAAAGTATGTTTTTTTGAATAATTTTGTGTGTTTTTGGAGCCTTTTGTATATTTTTATGCATTTCTGTTGTCATTGTGTACTTTTTGTATAAACATTGTTTAGTTTTTTGTTTTATTTTACTCATTCAGTATATATTATTATAAATACTGTGTGTGTATGTGTGTGTCTCTCTCTCTCTCTACACGCGCGCGTCTTGCACATAATCCGTCACAGGTTGTTAAGAGAGACACGGAAGTACCATGAAAAATAAACGTTTTGCAACACCACAGACACAACTCTCTCTCTAAACGGCTCTGTGTGAGTTCAGTATTTTCATCCCGGTGTAGTGCACGCACGCGCATCAGCCGTGTGTGCGTTTACATTGTAGCTGCTAGCATCTTTCTTAGCACACAGAATAATATAAGAAGAAACACTCACCCTTGCGCAGAACAAATGAAGAATCAGAATGTTTGTGATATGGTCGGCTAATGCACAGCCACCGCCCACAGTCATGAGACGAAGGAGGAAGTTAAGTCCGTGACCTGAGATTTAAAGGAAGTTTGGAATCACGAGAATAATATAAAATAACTATGAAATATTAACTTAAATGACTTTTAGCGACAAACTGTGACACGGTGACGTCATGAACCCGGAACCGGATGTAGCGCACTGTTACCGAGGAAGCCGTAATCTTAAAATTAACGTTTTGCTACACCAACTTACTCCAAAATAATGGATACACACACTTGAGGTATTTGTAAGCCGTCAACTAAGTATCAGATCGAACTCACACCGCGTCGGGGAGATATTTCGCGCGCACACACACACACGCATATGACTCGTATTGTTCAGACTTTTAACAGATCGGACACAGGTCACATATGTGCGGTGGCTGGTAAGTGTCAGGTGAATGCATTTACAGAAACGAACACAAATGCAAAAAGGTCACAACGCGAATGCGAAATGGCCACAACGGAAGTGTTTCCACAACGGAAGTGTTTCCGATGGACCAGTTTTATGATATGATAGCCTAATATGAAAAATATAAGAGTATCCTAATCAACTTTCACTTACTTTCATATGTGTTTCGATGTCTTCTTCTTGTTCTTCTCTGTTCTGGCGGGTTAAAAACATCCGCCAGAAACGTGTCCGTCTGTAATATCAGTCCGTCGGAAATACTTCTGTTGCGGAAACCCGGTGGCGTTACGTATGAAAGTAAGTGAAAGTTGATTAGGATACTCATATTTTTCATATCAGCCTAACATATCATAAAACCGGTCCGTTGCGGAAACACTTCCGTTGTGGCCATTTTGCATTCGTGTTGTGACCTTTTTGCATTTGTGTTTGTTTCTGTAAATGCATTCACCTGACACTTCCCAGCCACCACACATATGTGACCTGTGTCCGATCTGTTAAAGACAGTCTGAACAATACAATTCCAATTTTAATGAACTCCGCATTGTTGAAGCCACTGACATCCCTATCCCACCACTGTTGACTCTCACTCTGCATCCAAACAGTCCGCTGTACAGACGTAGCAGCCATCACAGCAAACGACTAGAGTGATAAACCTGGCTCTCTTCTTTTTCACTCTCCTTAAAGTTATAAAGTGTTGACTTCTGTTGGAAAAAAGCTTTCTCAGTGAAATGCCTCCATATTTACTAACAAACACTGTGGGGGTCACATTAGGACCTCTTCTGGGTATGTGCGTCACTTCAGTGTCGCATTCCGTTCATACTCCAAACTGAAGACAAATTCAATATGTAATATGAATGCCCACACAGTTAAAAAAAAAAAAAATTCGGAGTTTTAGACAGAAATTGTGCAATAAGACATGCAGAGTGAATGTAGTGACAGTGTACTGTGGTGTGTAGCCTCGATGTATGGTTATAGTGATTAAATTTATCGCTGTTATCGGTATACCACTGTATTTTTAAAATGTCTTCAAAATGTTGAAAAAACTGATAAATTGAAATAATTTCACCAAAATTTATATTTAAATAGATATGTTATATATTAAAGTCTTAACAATAACAACCTGAACAAAACACTGCAAAGTTAACATTAACTAAGTATAAAAAACTGTGCAATATAAACATTAAATACAGTAAATAAAAGACTTCTCAAAACTGTACAACATTAACAATAGTCACAGCAAAAATGTATCAAAAATGCAACATTAACAATAATAATATATATATATTTTTTAATAAAAAACGGTTCAAAATAAATATTACAGTAAAAATAAAAATGAATTAAAAAAAATCTCAAAACTGCAACAATGCAATAATGACCACAGTAAAAAAAAAAAAAAAAATTTAAATCAGATCAAAAAGTGCAGTGTAATATCACATTAGGTAAACTTCAATAAGTTTATACCACTACTACCTTTATTTATTAATGAAATACAGCAAAAAAGTGTCAGACACTCAGTGATGTCGCTGAAACTGAGCAGTGGATAAATTAATACAACAGGTGCAAAACCATAATAGAATAATAAAACATGGGTGCATTTACATCACAGGAGCAGCATCATAAAATGATAATAATAATTTAAAATCCAGTAACTAAAAGCTTTTCTGAAAAGCAAAGACTTCAACAGTTTCTTAAAAGTGTCCACACAGTTGAGCTCCCAGAGAGACTGGTGCAGGTTATTCCAGAGTCTGGGGGCCACAGCCTGGAACACCAGGTCTCCTCGGGTTTTAAAATTAGTTTTCGGGATCTGTAGGAGACCCTGATCTGAAGACCGAAGGCTGCGCCCCGAAGTGTAGGGGCACAACAAGTCAGATATATTGAGGGGCCTGACCATGTAACGCTAGGAAAGTCAGAACTACGAGGTGGGCTTCATTGATAATTGGAGATCCTTCTGGGGAAAACCGAACCTGATAGGAAGAGATGGAATCCACCCTACTTTGGCGGGAGCATCTCTACTATCAGAAAACATGGCACAGTCACTGTTATGACACCTCATGAATGAGACCATGTTACAGAGGGGGAGTCCTCCACGCCCCTCTGGCTTGCCTTAGGACAGTTTCCCTCCCATTGCTATTATGATAGCTGTGTTCATCGCCATGACAACTGTTGTGATGGTGATGAATATTATTTTATAGAGATGGTGTCTGTCCCCCGACCCAAATTTCACAATATCAATCAAATAAAAGAGGTATCAATTATAAAAATCTGAAAAAATCAAAATCTCAAATCTAGAAACACCAAAACATAAAACCATTAGATGTGCTCTATTAAATATTAGATCACTGAGATCCAAATCTCTACTAGTAAATGACCTTATCTCAGAAAATAACTTTGATTTATTCTGTTTAACTGAAACATGGCTGTATCAAGATGAATGTTAGTTTAAATGAAGCCACTCCTCCCAGTCATTTAAATACTCATATGCCACGAGACATAGGCCGTGGAGGTGGTGTAGCAGCTATTTATCATTCCTCTCTCCTAATCTATCCTAAACCAAAGGCCAGTTACACTTCCTTTGAAAGCCTGGTTTTAAATTTATCTCATACCGAATCAAAAACCTGCCAGCCAGTCTTATTTGCGATAATTTACCGTCCTCCAGGCCCTTATTCTGAATTTCTATCAGAATTCTCTGAGTTTATATCAAACTTAGTCCTCAGTTCTGATAAAATACTGATAGTAGGAGATTTTAATATCCATGTTGACAAAGATAGTGATAGACTGAGCTCAGCCTTCAAGTCCCTATTAGAATCAGTTGGCTTTTTTCAAACTATTAATGAAGCTACTCATCGTTTAACTCATACTCTTGATCTTGTTCTAACATATGGCCTTGATATTAATGAACTAAAAGTCTACCCTGAAAATCCTCTGCCATCAGATCACTTTTTAATATCTTTTAACATTATCCTAGAGGATCTCGCACTGCGCAATATAATAGTTACAGGTAGAAATCTGTCCAATAGTGCTGTGGCTAAATTTAAAGAGGCCATTCCTGCTGCCTTAAACTCAGTGCACCATCCAATAAATAACTATGATATTAATTATAACCCCTCTCAACTGGATCTGCTTGTCGATAGCTCTGCTAGTCTACTAAAATCCACCTTGGACTCAATTGGCCCATTGAGGGAAAAAACTAGTAAACGTCAGAGGAAAGCTCCGTGGTTTAGCTCTGAAACTCACACACTCAAACAACCAACCCGTAAATTAGAGAGAATGTGGCGCTCCAATAAAACAGAGGCGTCACGAATACTCTGGCCAGAAAGCCATAGTAAATACATGACAGCCTTACGACATAGTCGATCTACATACTACTCCTCACTAATTGAAAAAAATAAAAATAATCCGAGGTACCTTTTCAGCACTGTAGCCAGGCTAACACAAAGTCAGAGCTCTATTGAGCCCATGATTCCTCTAGCCCTCAGCTGTGACGACTTTATAACATTTTTTAACGATAAAATTCATAAGATTAGAGATAAAATTAGCCACTCCCTGCCTTCACCTGGGCCTGCTGTACCATTAAATGTAAATAGGCCTAACCTAAACTGTTTCACACATATAGGACTTCAAGAACTTAACTATTATTTCATCCTCCAAACCATCGACCTGCCTTTCAGATCCGATCCCAACTAAGCTGTTTAAAGAAGTTGTTCCCCTGGTCTGCCCATCTTTGTTGGAGACAATAAATATATCCCTATCAATAGGCTACGTGCCACAGTCCTTTAAAGAAGCTGTAATCAAACCCCTTTTCAAAAAACCTACTCTTGATTCCAGCACTTTAGCAAACTACAGGCCTATATCTAATCTTCCTTTTATTTCAAAGATTCTTGAGAAAGTTGTGGCGGCTCAGCTCTGTGACTTCCTTCAAAACAACAGCCTGTTCGAGGACTTCCAGTCAGGTTTTAGAGCTCAACACAGCACAGAGACTGCTTTAGTTAAAGTAACTAATGATCTACTCTGGGCTTCAGATGAAAGACGACTCTCAGTGCTGGTTTTATTAGATCTTAGTAGGGATGTAACGATTCACTCAACTCCCGATACGATTTGATTCACGATTCGATTCACGATACTGGGTTCACGATACAATACAAATGACTGAAAAATATTCCTTTATTTTTTGGGGGAAAATACTATACCGTTTCCTTTTATTTTTCATTGTCAAAAGAATCCCTTGATAAACTATTCAAAATGATGCAATTTAACTAAAAATAAATCTTGAATTAAATAAATAAAGGAATAACACAAATGAAGAAGCCTATTAATTTAAATTCTGGTTCTATAATAAACAATTCAAAACTGCGTAATAGTTCTTTTTCTTTTTAAAAGTGCAACTGAAAATGTATTTTGTGCCTTTACAATTGGACTTTAAAAAAACAAAAAAAAAAAACAGTCATTTTACTGTATTTACGTCAGATATTTGTTTAGACCAGCAGAGGGCGCTGGTAACCCAGTGGTCGGTTGGCATGCAGTTATTCCACCAGTGAAGAAGAGAAGCTATGCTGGCAGACAGAGTTAATAGAAAAACCTGACTTTTACAGATATTCACGTAATATTACAGATATTCTTTCAGTGCTAAAGGAGTAAAGAATCATTTATGAGCATGTTTAACAGTAAATGGCGGCCAGAAAGAAAATAGTAGCAGATTCCGCCCGTCACGTCCGCTTCTGGAAGGATTAATATATAGCGCCCTCTGCTGTTTAAAAAAAGTACTGCAATTCAATTTTCAGAGCATCGATGTGAACCGTGGTACCTATGAATCGATTTTTAACTGCCTTACGATTAATCGTTACATCCCTAGATCTTAGTGCAGCTTTTGACACTATAGATCACTATATTCTACTAGAGAGATTAGAGGAATTACTTGGAATCACAGGGACTGCCCTAAACTGGTTTAAGTCCTACCTATCTGATATGTACCAGTTTGTACACGTGAATAATAATTCTTCTGTGTACACTAAAGTAAGCTACGGGGTTCCTCAGGGCTCGGTGCTAGGTCCAATCCTCTTCTGCATCTATATGCTCCCCCTTGGTAATGTTATGAGAAAATACTTTCACTGCTATGCTGATGATACCCAACTGTATGTATCAATGAAGCCAGGTGAGACAAATCAGCTATCTAAACTTGAGGCCTGTCTAAAGGACATTAGGGCCTGGATGGATCAAAATGCTGGCCTACTTGTTGTTCCATTTGTCTCTAAAAGTAGTATAGGAGAAAGAGCTTTCAGTTATCAGGCCCCACTTCTCTGGAACCATCTACCAACCATGGTTCGGGGGGCAGACACCCTCTCTACCTTTAAGGTTAGGCTCAAAACATTCCTCTTTGGTAAAGCTTTTAGTTAGGAACCAGCTCATAGCTCATACTTAAGATGCAATAGGCATAGACTGCCGGGGGGGTCTGGCATGCTCGGTTGGAGAGAGGTTGGAGAGGGCGTTAAGAGAGAGGTCATTTAGGTTAGAGAGGGACCGGAGAGGGTCCCATTCCTCTCTCTAACACTCCCTCTATGTCTGCTTCTTCCCGTGTGTGTTTGCTCCTGTATTCCTTCTGGCTTTTGTCTTGCAGGTCCGTGGGATCCACAGTGTGGAGTTACAGAGTCTCAACAACTCTGTCTCCACCCTTTCCTCTGCACACACCCAACACAGCATAACGTGGATGGCTGTTCATCATAGGAATGGGATCCACACAAGGTTCCTGCTGCTTAACAGAAGGTTTTCCTTGCCGCCATGATGAATTCATGTTGGGTGTGGGATACATATGTATGTGTATATACGTATATATGCATATGTGTGTATCCATAAAATGAAGAGTCCGTCCTTAAGACTGCTCTACTGTAAAGTGTCTTGAGATACCATTGGTTATGATTTGGCGCTATACAAATAAAAGATTGATTGATTGATTTTATAGTCTATGCAAAACTTGACTAGAAGCTAGTGCAGAGTAGAAAGAATGGGGGTGACATGAGATGTTCTGGGAGCACTTGGTCAGAACTAACTGTTGTAAAATAAACAATTTCAGACGAATATAAATTGTTCTTTTTTTATACGTTAGGCTTATATTAGGACAACAGTAAATAAAGCTTGAAGTAATATAAAAAAAATAGGGTTTATTTATCAACTTTAATTAAAGATCACCACAACAAATTGTCAATCCTCATAGCTTTGGATCAATATTCTTTTAAAAGTCTTGATTACATTATCTCCTATCTCATATCTGTAGTCAGGGCACATACTGTAAATGGCATAATTTTGAGTCGATGCTATTAAAGGGAAATAAAAGAAAACTATCTACAGTATATAAAAGGCGAGGTTGCATCTTACTCACACAATGGTCATCTGAGGTGAGCAGGACCTAAAGCTATCGCTCCAATCAGATAATCAGGCCTTTAATGATCCCAAGCTGACGTCACGTCAGTGACCTGTGACAGAGACAAGCATCTGCTGCACTATTCTAACGCAGGCTCTCAACCCATGAGATTAGCTAAAGCAGTTGGATTATCTCATCAAGGTAGCTTTAAACTAACCAGGAATGACTCAAACAACCAATAACATCACTGCAGCTAAGCTCCGCTGCATGACACCATAGAACAGGGGTGAAAAGGGAGAAAAATAATCAGCACAATATTAACATTGTGTGCCACTTTTGGACTTTTCTCCCTATCTTTGCATACATTTTGTAGTGTGGCTTCTTTCAGAGCAGGTCTGAGTTGCTGAAAGCAGTTTTTAGAACACAAATCCATCCAGTATGTGGCCCCTTTAAGACAGTTCAGGAAGGGTATGTGGTGTTACAGGAGAAAAATACATGCACCTCAAACGTGTCTCAGTGCTTCCAACACTCAGAACTTAGGACCGACCAATAATGAGAGGTGACAAGTAAAGTACAAATACTTCATTACTGTACTTAAGTAGTTTGTTCTGGTATCTGTACTTTACTTGAGTATTTATTTTTTTTGTGACTTTTTACTTTTACTTCATACCTTTCAAAAGAAATATATGTACTTTCTACTCCTTACTGTAAAAAAATTAGCTTGTTACTTTTAAGACCTTTGAAGATGACGTCACGACGTAAAAGGTAAAAAATATTGGTAGTTTGACCTTTTTTCTGTTAGGTAAGTCCCTTCGTTTTATGGTTAATATGTTCAAGTTTTTAAAAATGTTAAACTCAAAGCTGCTCTGGGTTTAATTGAGCATTTGCATTTTTTTTAAAAAAACATTTTACTTACAAATTGTATCTATAATGAGTGCTAAATTCTCCAGGTGTTCATGATCGTTAACATATTTAACTAGTTATCTTGTACCAGCTTTCTACAAGTTTTTAAAAATGATAAACTCAAAGCTGCTCTGGGTTTTATTGAGCATTTGCACTTATTTTTTGTCTTGACACATTTTATTTATTAGTTTCTATGTACCAGTTTTCTACAAGTTTTTAAGAAAATAAAATATATGGAATTTGCTGGTTTAAAAATATCGGCATTTTTACGATAATCCGTGTCTGTTGTTTTTTCCACCGATAGCAGATAAAATAAGTTAAATATAAAACATGTTCCTTTGTCTCTAATACAGTAAGTAAGTAAATGTATTTATATAGCACTTCAAAGACAAAACGAAAAAGGTGAATTCAAAACAACAGGAGCAACATCACAAAAAAGATAATAAAACAGGTGAATTTAAAACAACAGGAGCAACATCATAAAAGAATAATAAAAATGAAAAAATCAATTCAACCAAAAGCTTTTCTGAAGAGCGCGGCCTTCAAATGCTTTTTAAAAGAGAGTCCACAGAGTCAAGCCCACGGAGGAACTGGTTCAGGCTATTGCAGAGAACGCCAGTTCACCCCCGGGTTTAAAAATGAGTCTTTGCGATCATAAGGAGACCCTGGCCTGAGCACCAAAGAGTGCGCCCTCAAGTGTAGGGGCACAACAAGTCAGTGATATACTGAGGGGCCTGACCATGCAATGCATGAAAAGTCAGGACTAAAAATTTAAACTCAGTACAAAATTTGACTGGAAGCCAATGAAGACTGGATAGAATGGAAGTAATGTGGGCTGTTCTGGGTGCACCGGTCAAAAGTCTAACAGCAGCATTTTGTACAATCTGAAGTCTGTTTAGAGTCGACTTGTTAAAACAGGTAAAAACAAAATTACAATAGTCAATGCGTGATGAGATGAACGCGTGGATGATCATTTCGTGATCGAATTTTGACAACAATATCCTCACTTTGGAGATATTTCTCAGATGATAAAAACAGTTAAAAAGTAGTTTCTCTCTGCCTGAAGTCACCACTCTTGTGTAACAGTGTCCCGCCTACAGCCCCTACTGATTGGTTACAAAGCAAGTGAAGCTTATTTTTGCTACTGTACAGTTCTGTTTTTACTTTGATTTTATAAAAAATTCAATTGATTTTTTTTGCTTCAGTGAACTTTAGAGGATCTCTACGCTTTTTTTATGCGATTAAAAAAATTTCTTAAACTTTAATATTGTTAGACTATGGAATAATTTACCCTATTGCTTAAAAGAAAGAACTCGATATATTGCCCAGGCCTACTGCAGATGCTTCTGAATCATCAGTAGAGCCAATGACTGATTGATCACTGAATGGAAACGCTGTGTGATCAGAAAGATGGAGTCCCAGTAAGGCACAGGATAGATCCATGCTATCAGTATTCTACCAGAGCTTCATGCAGTAAAGCCAAAAGAAATAATCTCTAATGATTTTTGCTGTGACACATCATGCAAAAATGTGCTAACCTGAACCAAAAAACCATACCAGCAGTTGTGTGAACCAAATATTCTCCATCGTTGATTTTTTTTTTTTTTAAATTGTCAGAAAAATATTAAGGTCATCCATCATTTCGACTAATTGTAATTCACATCCCTGACCACTAAGTGGTGAGTGACCATATTAACTCATTGGCTGCCAGCTATTTTCAGAAAAGATACCCCCCCTCACTAAGCATTTTGACTGATTTTTAAAGACCCAAAGAATATTTTGTACTATATTACACCAGATTATGAAAGATTAGAGTCTCTACTTTCATCAGAAATTTTATTTTTGTTTTTAGCTTGTTTCGTTCATCCGTATTCAGCAGTTGAAAAGAGGCAAGTTTCACACAAATCACCAGTTTCTGACAAAAAGCTGAGAAAACAGCCTTTTTCTGAAAAATACTGTCAGTGACTTTGAAGCTAATTTTTTCATTTTGCTTTAGTGACACCTCAACAGTGGTTTCCTTCTACAAAATAAAAACAACACTGAAACTGGGCTTTTGGTGTCAAAATGATAATTTTTTGTTTTCAGGGTCAGAATTTAATGGATTTCTTACTGTTTTTTTGGCCGTCCTCCAAGTCTCTCTCCCCTTCCGTTCCCACATACACCACTTCCTCCTCCGCCCGGACATGCTGAGTTGACCCACTTGCCCCGGTTTGTAGATCATTTTGTCTACATTCTTTTCTCGTAGTGCCATTTTCTATCTCGTCCCTGGTTTGTCCCTACCCATCGATGGTGTTAATCATGGCTGATTTCTCATCCAAAGGTGCGCTGCTGCCACCTACGTGCCACCAGTTGGACACTACATCATGGTATAAGCCTGATATTCACAGGACAACTCTGTCACCCTGTCTCCTAGCAACCCCAGTCAAAAAACACAATTGACGTCTTTAGACGTCATTTGGCAGTCAACGTTAGTAAACCAAATGACATCTATAGACGTCAATGGCAGTCAATGAGTTAACGTCCGTCTTAGGGGGAGTGGTGGCCTAAGGACCACAAACTGCTCCCCAGGCGCCGCAAAAATGGCTGCTGACTGCTCCTCAGGAATGGGTTAAAATGCAGAGGACAAATTTCATATATATGACCAATAAAGACAAAAAGCCCAATTTTAATTTAAAGGTCCAGTATTATGCTATTTTTCAACTAATCTCCATTTGTTCTAAGAACCCCAAAAACATAGTATTTTAGCTTTTTTTTCCTAAACTCGCCTGTTTTCCAGAGTTGCGTAGCAGCAGGAACAGCAGCGGAGTCAGTCATCTGTTATAAACACTCACCGGAGTTCCTAATAGGGATGTGCCAATACAACTTTTTCACTTCTGATATGATACCGATATTGCAGCCTTGCGTATCGGCAGATACCAATATTGATCCGATACAATATCAGCACGAATCATACATACTTTTATTACAGTTTGGAATGTTAGAAAAGGTTTGATCAAGTGATGTTACTCAAACAGAGAACAATAGTCAGCAACAGTAGGTTACTTTGTTGGAGTGTGAACCACAGTCACCTATGGATAAAAGTGCTGGAGCTGATGTCAGTGATTTTAGATGCAGTCCGATAAAATCTGATATTCTTTATCTGGCTGATATCGGACCAATATCAATATTGGATCGGGACACCTCTCGTTCCTAACCACAGTAATAGTGGATTTAAGGTGATAACCATTTGTTTTGTCCAACCGCTGCATCGCACTGGGTCACAAACACATCAGATCATGTCAAAGGCGATACGAGGCGATATAACAGCTACTAAGAGTGGAACTGCTCTCTGGGTGATTCACTGTGGTTGCCCATCACTCCTCAGGGAAGAGTGAAATGCTTTACATATATGACAATAAAGTATAATGTACAGTATATTCTATATTAAACCACAGTGTTTGTTTTACCTCTGACGTAGTTTGAGAGGGATGACCTCACATTCTTATAGGGTAGGAGGAGCCAGGATTGTAAGGAGGAGGAGTTTCTGTGCTGTGACATCACAACACGGGAAAAATCCAACTCGCCCGTTTGGAGCTGACTTTTTACAAAATGTGGAATAAGAAGGGAGGAAGGAATCAGAACTTTTTCAATGTTGGCCCTCTGAATGAGGCTAAAGGAATGTATATCACTGTAGAAAAACCATGATGTGGATTTTTCACAATACTGCCCCTTTAAGGTTAAATTTTGCATTTCAATGTCGCGCTGTTTGACTGCTTTTTGGAGAATTACCATATATGGGTTGACACACCAAGAGGCTCTGTTACCCTTCACCAGAGCGCTGATAGCCAACACGGACAAGTTGCCTATCAAGGTGAGATGGCATCATCATTATTTTAATTACACAAACTAGTCTTAAATATGCTTTGTTACTGTATAGCAGCTCATTGTAAGAAGACTTCTGCTGAAAGTGACCTTATTATAACAGATCCATCAAACTCGTCACAACACCCATTTCCAATGGTAGTCATAGACCATTGTTGTGACAAAGTCTGTGACGCGACAAAATGATGATTTCAGCAAACACATATGCCGAGTGGAAATGAGAACTACAATGTTTAATTTGGATTACGGACAAACTGAACATAATTTAGCACTTTTATTACCGAATATCAGCATGACTGTTTTTTTTCTTCTTTTCATTAAAATAAGCTAAGACATTAAAAATTGACCCTGTCAGTCAAATTGACAAACTAAATAGTCTACTGCGATCTTGCATCACACAAAGCCTAAATGAGCCAAATTTCAATAAATTTTAAAAAGTCTAGTTTTACTATAAAGACTTTACTATATACTATCTTTATAAAGATTTAAAAAAAAATTTCATTTTCCATAATAAAATATTTTATTCTAATAGTTACATAGCGCTGTTTCTGTACTTAAATTATATTCATTTATTCTCCAAATCAGATATGGGCAACTATCTGCCATATAAAACCCTTAGTATAAATTTGTGTGCACCCATGGTAAACGTAAAAATATGATATAAAAAAAAAAAAAAAAAAAACACACACATTATGACAAAAAAAAATACACAAAATGAAAGAAAAATATATGAAAGGGCAATCATAAATATTGTTGAGTTATACCAGCCTGCATATAAATATATATAATATTTTCATTGGACTTTAAAATTATTTTTAAGGGTGTTCAATTTTTTTTATCCAATAATAGAATATTTTTATGTTTAAGGTTAAAATGTAACCAGTTTGTTCATAATCACTTTTTCCTCATACTCTACCTGCTGTTGCTGACTATTGTTCTCTGATTGACTAATATCACTTGATCAAGATTATGAAGTAGGTCATAAAAGTATGTTTGATTTGTGCCGATATCGTATTGGATCAATATCAGCATCAGCCAATACTCAAGGATCCAATATCGGTATCGTATCGAGAAACCATCAACAACTCCAAAAGCACAATACGACAATGAAAAATGGACATCCAAAAAACGAGAAAACAATAAGCGTGGCCTTTTACTGCACCTTGTTACAAAAACTTCACCATGTTTTTCTTTTAGAGAATTCATTTTTCACTAGGTGGCTTTTATAGTTTTATCTTTCATAAGCTCTTACTCTGACTGTCCTTTTTACAGTATTTCATGTACTTGTCTTCTGTGATATTTACTAGTTTTAAGAACATTTTAGTGTTATTTTGACACTGTAACTTGTTTTATGTTCTGCTGCCATGACACACTTGTAAAACAGATTATTAATCTCAATATGGTTATCCTGGTTAAATAAAGGCTAATAATAAATAAACAGATAAATGACAATGTTTTAAAAGTGCACACAGAATTAGAGAATAAAAATAATGAGAACAAAAACTGGGCAATATATCAAGATTTAAGATGTATCAAGTTTTCTGTTTTGGCAATATTGACAAATTCCAATATTGCAAATATATATATATATATATAACTTTGTATTAAAATACGGCATAAAAATCACAGAATGATTTCAGAGTGTGTCCTAACCCAGACCTTCCCCAAACCAAGCCACACTACAGAACTCACTCGCACGTGCTGTCCTTCAAAGAAGAAAAAGCCAAAAGTGTATCATATTGTGCAGCTGTTTGTTAATAAATGTACCTGTGTGACATTTTGCATAGCAAATTTAACGCATAATTGTCTTTCTGGTCAGACTATTTGAATTCAAAAATATCAAGATTTATATCGTATATCGCCATTTTGAGAAAAAAAAAATATCGAGATATGAGTTCTGGTCCATATTGCTCAGCCCTAGTTGACATGAATGTTAATAATGGGACCCTCAGATCAGATTATGATGACATGTTTGTGGCCCTGCTGTGATAAAAGCTGCCTGTCTCTGCTCAGGATCAACTGTTAATGCGCGATTTCTGAACCGACCCAGAATAAATAAGTTGGATACTCCTGCTGTTTAATCACGTGTTGACCATGTCCCAGACCAGATTCAGCTAGGTTCTCTTACCTCCGAACAGGTGAGGGGAGAGGTGTGCTGGTAATGATCCGATCATCAGCCGGGGACCCTCCTGACTTCCGTCCGCCGCCTCCGCCGCCGCCTCGGGGCTGCTGCCACCGGACTCGGGGGAGCTGGAGGCTCCGCCGCTGTTCGGAATGTCAATGCCAGACTGGGGTCTCGGCCCGGGGCTCCGGGTTGACCCGGCTCTAACCCCGAACTGCTGTGTGGAAGTGGAGGCTCCGGACCCCCCGTAGCCCTGGTAGCGAACAGCTGTCCCGGTAGCCCTGCCGTTGGTTCCAGCTGTGTTGGAGGGCAGGTCTGACCCGGAGTAGGCTCTGGTCCGCCCGTTAGCAGCGGGGTTAGCGGTCGGGCTACTCTGCTTTGCCCCCATGTTCACCTCCACTAAGCGGGCTGTGAACGGTCACCTCTGCGGGACACAACGCTAGATTAGCGGATAGAATCCACAATGAGACCCTGCGCTGCTAGAATCCACCAGATTAAAGAAATGTCAGCCAAGTCAAAGCGGCCATCTGTGCCGAGAGAGGAAAGAGTGTGAGAAACTTTGTGATCCGCCACCATCGTGCTCCGTCAGTGCTCCTGCTGCAGGTAACCATAGTCCTCTCTACGTCCGACCCGTTCCGGCGGAGCAGCCGGGCTTCCCGTTAGTGGCCGCCCCGCCATGACTCCCGAGCACCGTGACGGAGCTTCGCTCCACAGCCCGGGACACAAGGATGGAGGAGGAAGTCCTACACAGCGTCCACCGAGCGGCGGCTGTCAGCTGGGCTGCTGCCCTGAACCTCCACCAAGCTACATGTTCACACCTCCACTTCCTGTGCAGACTTTCACAATACAACAGCTTCTTCTTTGAGTGTTTAACGGCGGATGCAGACAACAATAGCTCACTACCGCCACCCTCCTGATACCTCGTGAACGATCAACTGCATGGCTCACAAGTTTTAGTAAAAAATGTAGCTACAAGCTACAAAAAAAAAAAAAAAAAAAAATTTAAAATAAAAAAAAACTCTACTAAAATCAACTAAATTCTATTTATATATAAAGCGCTCTTGAAATACTCAAACAAATATTTAATAACTCTATGATCAGATGGCTTAGTCAAGATGGCTTGCAAACTGAAGGTGTCCTGCATGTTCTGCACCCTGTTTTTTAAGACTATTTTTTTCACTATCAAAGGCCATGCATCTAATCAGAATGTGCTCCACCGTTTCCAATTCATGACAGACCTCACACTCTCCAGATTCATGCTTTCCCATCAACTGCAGCATTATATTTTATCCTGTATGTCCTATTCATAATTTTGTGAAAATTGCTTCTTCTTTCCTGCATCATCCCAACCTGGGGACTCACACGATAAAAGACCCTCCCCCCAGTTCCGCCATCCCATTTATCCTGCCATAATGGAGTTTACTGCTATTTCATACCCTGCAATAACTACATCATTCTGGTTTTGGACATTACATCTGCTCATCTCTACATGAATGGATTGGCATATCCGATCGGACATCATTATTTTTTTTGGTTACAATCGCATCCACTCGACACAGCACGCGTGAGCCAACAACAAAAGCGCTACTACATATTTCTAAATTAACGACTTGGCCTCTGATTTAGCAATTTTATAATTTATAGTTACTATGTTTGCTCTTACGGCCTGTTTTGCAAACTTATTTGCCGGTTCATTCCCACCTAGGCCCACATGAGCTGGGACCCAGACAAATCTAACACGAGACCTCATATTTTGGATAGACTGAAGAAGAATCAGTATTTCACCTACAAGATCATACCTTTCATTTACATTACCTGATTCAAAATGTTCTAACGCTGACAGTGAATCTGTGCACACTACCACTTATAGTGGTTTAATCTGGTCTACGCATTGCAATGCCATTATAATTTCTATCAGCTTCGCTGAGTACACTGATACATGATCAGTCACTTTTGCAAAAAACTTTATATCATATTCTGGGCTGACACGCTACACCCACTTTCCCTGATTCTGGGTCCTTCGAACCATCTGTAAAGATTTGCACATAACCATAATACTCATCTACGTGTCTCATTGCACGCTGTCCACTACCTCCTTTATATTTCTTATTTTTTTCATACCAAGATGATTCAACTTCAGGTACTGGTAGCAACCATGGTGGATGTGGCAGACACCATAACACACCACGTCTCTCTGCTTTCCCCTGAACACTTATACCAAAAGACTCTCTTTTACTTTGTGTTATTTGGTATGAGAACATTCCTAGTTGGATGATCTTCCTTATGCCCTTTCAACTGGTTATAGTATGTCAATGCCATCTGTAATCGCCTCAGTTCAAAAGGCATTTCGCCAACCACAACCTGAAGGGCACATACTGGAGAGGTTCTCATGGCTCCTGAGCAGAGCCTGAGTGCAGTATAAGGCTACTAACTTCTTTAGCTCAGCCTTTGCAGCAGACCCATAAGCCAAGCAGCCATAGTCTATAACAATACAACAGCTTCTCCTTCTAACAGCATTTAATGGAAGCTGTCACCCTTAAAGTTGCACTACCGCCACCCTCAACAATTCCCTGTTCTCCATGTCAGCCCAGCGCTTTGTAATTAAAAATAATGCTGTCAAGAGTAAAAAAGAAATGTGATTAATTAATTATGCTTTGTAGTTAATTCATAAAATTAATCTCTTTTTTAATCTTACCTAAAAAAAATGCTGGAAAAAGCCCTCAACTTGAGGTATTTTCATTTAAATTATTTACATTATTGAGGCAGAACAAAAATATTGAAATATAAAAAAGTGGCTTTATAAAACTTTTTGATGTGTTATAAAGAGTTGTGCCACAAATTATTATTGATGGATAAGAGTGCAACGATTAGTCAACATTGTCGACAAAAATTGATATCAGAATTTGTCACAGAAAAATGTATTTGTTGACAATTGTAGGTTACGTCATCACCGTTTTCTTCAAGCTGTGGATGGAGCTGGACATGTGGCTCATCCCGCCGTCTATATATATCTGTACTCTAATCCCTCTAATCACAGCGCTACGGACGTGATTAGAAGGAGATATATTGTGAAAAACATTCCCACTGGTAAGAATATGTCGCTGTTACCGGGAGCTCAGCGCTGTAACACACGTAGCTCTGCTTGTCAGTCTATCTGAAGCTGTGACGAGCAGCAATACATCACGCACCGTTACTTGGTTAAGACCAGACATCCACCCAACAAAGTGAAAAGTCTAAGTTCCTCCGTCAGATCCACAAAAAGTTCCCACAATGACGGTGACAGAGGAACCTGCAGCAACATTTATCAACTGGAAAGAGGACTAACGCTAACTAAGCTAAGCTAACCCACTGACACGTAAGACTGGGCTAAGAGCTAATGCTAACCACTTAATGAAAGGAAGAGACTGGAAAAAATGTCCACATCTTACTGTCACAGGGCCACATATTTATTAATGGCCTAATTTAACACTTTTATGGAAGGATAGAAGCTATCATCTCTATTCATCCGTCCCGACTTGTGAAACGCAATATTTTTAATTATATTTTACGTGTTCACAAACAAAGCTGGCCCCATTAGACAGTAATGTAACTATAGACAGTAATGTAAATAATGTGATTATTACACCAGAATATCCCATTAGTAATGCTCTCAGTATATTAATGATTAAATCATCAAGCTCGATCTGGTTTAATTATAGTAAATCAGTGAGATATTTATCAACCATAACTTTATGTAACTCATTATCAGATATAAAATAAATTCAGCAGCAGAGGTTGACATTAAATAGTAAAAACACTATTGCATTTATTTTCGCTTTTCATGTGCTTTTTTACAAAATAGTAAAATATCAGCCCATGAGCTCTTTGAGTCAGCAGCTATTGGAGCTTTTTTTTAATGTGTAAATGTTATTACTGAAGCAGATTCTAGTGTTTATGTACTCAATTTAATTTGTTTTTGTAAGGAATCTGTTTACACCTTAAGTTGGGAATTGTTTTATTTATCTATTTGTTTGATTTATCGTAATTTGACCCAAGCCAAATGTGAAAGATTGTAGCATTACAGAGCAAATAATTGTATGATTTGTCATCTGATAAGTCGATTAATCGTTTCAATAATCAATGACTCGTCGACTATTAAAAAAGCCGTTAGTTGCAGCCCTATTGATGGTTGAGAAAAAAGTCTGTGCGTGTGTAAAAAAAAAGAAAAAAATCAATAATGTTAAAAACAAACTGTGTACCTCCTGAAAGGTGTTCAAGTATCCCAAGGGGTACACGTACCCCGGTTTGGGAACCACTACAATATACAGAAATCTCTACAAGCATTTTTAACCTAGGGAATATACATATGTAAAATAAAATATTCATGTATTTATTTATTTAATGTTAACTTATCAGTATGATTTGTTTGTTAAAAGCCCATACATAATATGTCTATTTATATTGTCTAATACTACTACTAACAAATGATCTTTCATTCTACTTTAAAACCTCCACATCCTAAACATTAAATCAAGTAGTCTATTAAATCAATCCAACCGTGATGTTGCCTACTGTATCAGCCTCAGGGAATTATGGATGTATGAAGAACTTCTCAGATTGTTCATATCTACAGTGTTGTTCTCCTTAGGCTGTTTGATGTCAGACAGTCCACTGTGTGACACTGAAAGCTCTCTAAAGTTGGACATTTTTAAGGTTTGAGCAGCGCCGGTCTGTGTTGTCTTTCTCTGTCCAACAGTCCATGAAAGCACCACACCACACAGTCATGTACACAGGACACACTACAGACAGAGCAGATCCCACCACAACAATGTGGAATAATAGAAATGATCAATTGGTCTCTCAATTCAATTGACCAAAAGATGGTGAGCCCGCCTGTCCGAGAGGTACGTTTGCGCTCGACTCTTGGAACAAGTGGTGAATTGTGTCTGTTGATTGTTATCGTGGAAGACTTGGAGGACATCTACATGATTGGAATTATGGTAGTAGGCTTGCTGTTGATTGGAGCTGGCAGCTTTCTGACCTATTGCAAAGTCTGTATTACATTGGCAGCTGTTTTGGGAAGGCTGCCAGTCATTTCTGACTCATGTGATGAATTATCTCAAAAGCAAGCAGGAGACTTCTTTGGAATGTTTACACAGAATTTAATTGATCTTGGAGAAGTTGAATGCTCAGCTCGCTAGTTAAAATATGGTCTCACATGATAGCACATATCTCCAATAAATACCTTCTGGGAGTCTTACTTTTTCAAAGGTGACCAAAACCGACAGACTATCACTAGTAATCCAATTCCTCTGGTCTTTCAGACATTGGACCTCACTAATGTTTGCATTTCTTATATTTTCTTTCACATCATCATCAGATACTCTGACTAGAATCCCCTAACTTCCCCTAAACAGCTTTCTGATACCAGTCAGGGTACATTGGACTCTCTTGCCATCTGTTTTATTCAACCTGATTGGTTTCCTTTATTGTCTTTTAATACAATCAGCAGTAATTGATTTCTCAATATCTTCCTGCTCCTTATCCCTCCTCTGTCTTTACTAATGGATTTGGTTAGCTTTATAGGATTCCAGTCACTAAACAAAGCTCCCTCTAGCATAGCATACGTTTAACGAATACATTTAACTCCTCTCTCCTTTCACCTGCTACCAGTGGTGTAGCCTTGATTTTTCTAGTGGGTATACTGTGTTTTACCCATTCACTGGACCTTCCCCCCATTGTACATTAAAACATGGTTAAAGTTATATAACAGTTTTTTTCAAAGTAACATCACACTATTTGCACTTTTAAAGCCACACCTTAAATATCACATTTTTGGAAGCTATTCTTAGAATTGCTCTTAACATCTACATCAATTCATTAGTGATATCATTAGTGGTGTTTAAAATATTAAATGACCTCCTTGACCTACAAACATATGCTACACTATTATTAACACATCTGGTAGGATTCATTGTTCTGCAGTTTTGTGTGTTGACTGGTATTTACCTAACTTTCTGTCCTTCCATTCAAACCAAGGATGCTTGTTTTTAAATTCCCTAACCTGACATTCGGTCCACAGGGATGGCCAGGAATTCACGTCTAGAAAGAAATATTACAGATACTGTAGCATAAGCATTTCTAATTCTATTACATATCCACACACACACACACACACACAAACACACGTGACTTTATTGGCTCCACAGAAAAGTCAAACATTACACGCAATCAAAAAGTGTGGCTTGTTTTCATTTCATTTTCTGTGCCAAAAATCAACACTTTACTTTGCCATGAGGTAGGGGTGGGCAATATGGAAAAAAATAGATTTTTCTCTTTGTAAAAATCACGATCACGATTTTTTCCCTCCGATGATTTAGACTATTTTCAAGTTATTTACTAGTAAACAAACCAATTCCCCTACTTAAAATAATCGCCCTAAATGGAAAAAGGGGATACAAGATCATTTATGTCGAGTTACTTTTCAAACAATTTTAAAAACGTCTCTCAGTGCTTCCAACACTCAGAACTGATGGAGTTTAACAGAAGACAGACGGACTGCACTGAGCCTCTGACAGGCATCCACTAACACAGAGAGAGCAGCACAAACTCTGTGTGTCCGTGCACTGGGAAAAAGAGAGAGAGAGGGAGTGTTAACAGAGCGTCCTTCTGCGCTTATTGAGCTCTGATGTATTCTTTGGTGTGTCTGTACTGCTGATATGAGCCTGATTAGCAAATGGTGTGATATGGCAGAGAAAAAAACCTTTGTTTTTTGTGTGTATGGGCCACAGACATAGAGTATGACACAGAGAAGGCATCACGAGGGATAAAATGAATTACAGACGGTTCTATGACCTCCGTGATTTGGCAGATTGTTTTAATCCTTCACGATCTAATATCGTCAGATCACACACCCTTACCATGAGGCATGCTTCGCGTCTCGTGTGTGCCGCTTGTCGCTTGCTTTCTTTTTTCTCCCTCCATCCACTTTCCAGAATCACCCAATCAAAACACACTAATCTGTGGGAACTCTGGAAGGCCAGGACGGCACGCACACACGGCAGTGGTGGCTGGCTACTGTTCACTTTAGAAAAAACAGGGGGATAATTAGCGAGCGCTCGGTTTATTTACACTGTCACGTATCACAGGGCAATTTGTAGTGGGTGTACAGAAATTCTGGGGCTTCTGTAGTGGTTATACGGTGTATATCTGCATATCACGTAGACTACACCACTGCCTGCTACATCTGCACCCCCGTCACCATCGTATCATCCGATTTATTACTTACTCTGTTTCTGCATTTATTCCTCCTAACGATATTCCATTCAGCTTCACCACTTCCACCACCTATACCCTCCATCTCCCCTCACTCACTTTTTTCTGCCATCTGTCACCCATTCACAGTCCAGCGTCCACCATGCGGTAAACCATCACCAGCGTAAAACTGAACAAGAAGGGGCTTGTGAGCAACACCTGCGGACTTCCCATTAACATACCTCAGGTAATGTTGTCACCCAAAATGGCCTCTTAGGGAGGGCGGACCTAAAGTGGAGGCCACCATCTTGGTGGAGCCACTGGGGGTAGGAGGCTGTCTGTTCTTTAGACTTGAGTAATTTGGTAAGGGATTAGCTTTACCTCATATTCGAAAACTTGTTTTCATCATAGGGTAGTTATGGTTTAATACATTATTATTTCTATATTTCTCTAACTAGGTTAGCTGTTTAGCCTAAGTTACCATGGTGGTTTAGCCCCTTAAGAAGTTAACCAGCGTCGTAGTACAGGAAACACAGAATGAATCCCGGAGGTTAGTGGGATAAGACTAAATCCAGTTTCATAGTACAGGCCTTTAAAGATAAAGCCAGTGAATAAGATACATGTAATAATCTAAATGTAACTTGCATTACAGTGGTTACCTTTGCATGTATTTTGTATTCCTTCCCATAGCTACTGATATATGGATGAGCGTTGTGGTAGGTCTGACTCATTAGGCATGAACCACTGTTATGCTCACTTCTGCAATGGTTTGGGATGCAGACTCTAGGTATATCCACAGTATCTACAAACAGAATGAGGTCAGAATAGGCAAATTCCACACATAATCACTTGAAACTGGTAAAAATGCACAAGCATTGAAAACCTTATGATTAGTACGATGGGGTGCCAAATGTAAAGTAAAAGTAACTAAAATAAACAGCAACTTTTTGCAACATTAAGCAACAAACCACATTTAAAAAAAACTTGTGAATTTTTTTTAAACGTGACTTTTGACCAGATTTACAGCAATATTTGTGAAATTTGTGATATTTCTTTTCTTTTGAAAATATGTCTATGTTAAATCTAAATGTCACGGGAGAAACTAAATATTTAGCTAATATGCAAATTCACCAGAGATAAATAAAAGCTCATTCCAGCAGCTCTCACAAAATCATGGTTTGCAGTGGTTCCCAAACTTTTTGTGCCCAAGGCACACCAAAGGACAAGTAAAAATCTGAAGGCACACCTATTGTGCAAAATAGCCTTTATAACACGTGTTATCACTCATATCATGTACAATATCACGGGCGACCGTACAATAAAGTGCTCCATTTTCCTTCTTGCTGTTTCTCTGTTTTAACGTTGTCCTACGGCCTTTGTCAGTCTTATAATTCCTGCTTGCAAAACTGCAGGAACAGCGAAATATTGC